>NW_027104338.1:2761344-2825304 GCF_902728285.1 Clytia hemisphaerica
AGGTCTTTACTACCCATGAAACACAATTTTTCCAAAAAACACTATCCAAAACCCCTTCAAAAAATTACACCAGATTATTTAAATTTAAAAAACTATAACCGAAAAATCAATTTACTATATGATAACTAATCAATCAGTTGAATAACTTACCAACCCAACAAAAATCTTGGACAACCAAAATCTACACAAACCAAAATATCCTTGCTCGACAAAAAATCGAGAAAACCTAATCATTCTTCAAAATAACGAAACCACCTTATCACCTCTATGAAAACTATGTCTCAACAAAAAAATTTTTCCTAAAAAACTTCAAAAAATTTTCTAAAAAAACAACAACAAAAAAAGTACGCAAAAAAACTTCAACTTCAAAAAAACTCACACATAACAAACATATCAAAAAAATTTTCAACAAATTTCGCAAAAAACTGAACACGAACGCTGAAAAAATATTCAACAATAGAAATAATATGGTCCAACCATTATATTCTATTATCCCCCATTATTTAAAACAGTTTACATTCTTTCGACTACGAACTCACCATTATACATAAAAAATGAGAAATTATACAAAGAAAAAGCCCCACTCGTATTTTAAAGTTTATTTCTTTCATAAGAACACATACCAATTAACATCATACCACTACACTAAATTGACTTAAGAACTAATTACAAATTCTTATAAATACAAAGAAAAAAAGAAAAACCCCACTCTTATTTTTACAGCTCACCACTTTTATAAGAACACAAATTAACATTGCACAATTACACTAATTCAACTAAAGAACTGAATATAAATTCTTATAAAATACGAATGTGCACAAAACTCAAAATAGACCCCACCCCAAATCTTTATATACAAAAAAATACACATAAACTCTTATAAACAAAATATTACAACCACAATAAACTTCATAGATTACATATATAAAAAAAACCGTAGAAGCTCTTAGAAAAAGAAGGCATTGCATATATAGACAAACTACACCTAAAACGTAAGACACCACGACAAATACCAATTGTAATATTGAATACTAAAAACAAACCTAATAAACTGTGATCCCTAGATTAGAATCATTTAACTTCTTCACTATATTACCTCTACAGGAAATGAGGAAAACATCTCACCACCAATGACCACAGCCAAGACCACCAAACCAACCAAGGAAAACCTCTCACCACCAATGACCACAACCAAGACCACAACCAACGCCGCAAAACGAACCGCGAGAACACTGGAATACAAAGATCCCCCAGAACAAAACATAGACCCGTTCCTCGAGGAAATCGACAGAACAATCACACTAACACAACGTGCAAACACAGAGAGACAACAACAGAAGGTATCACACCAAGCCGTACAGGAATATAAATGGCATACACTACAAGCAATAAGCACCAACAATCAAATTATGCAACTAACCAGACACAGGAACAAAGAAACCGTACCGATAGGCTTAATACCAACTGTGACATCAAAGGTCACGAACCAACTCAACACTGACCACCGAAAACAATGGGACAAAATACTGACAAAAGCAGCACATGAACTAAGAGACGTCCTAATCGAACACCACACCTCAAAGAAGGAATACCACAAGGGACTTAGAGAACTGGCAAGAGAGAAACTTTCTGACGAGAACTTAAAAACGGTAAATGAGGAGATCCAAAAACAAAGACGGACACCACCGCCCACCGAAAATAAACGCCCCAACAATAAGAGAAGACACAGCCACCACGACGACCAACAACAAGAGTCAAAAAAGTGATTTATAATGTATATAATGTAAATAGTAAAACTCATAAACAAGAAAAAGATATACCTGCAAACAAAAAAACCAAAACGGATACCTTCCAAAAATACCCACAACTAGACATAAACCACTACCACAAGAAAACAACACAAAAAACAAAAAATACTACTGTCAAAAACTTTTCGAACATGACGCTAAAAAAAGTAGAATTGAACCTGTTAGATAAAGGACTAACTTTTGTACCAACACCAAAAACAACACACATAAAAAAACATATACAACACGCCCTAAGAACCTTTACAAATAGAATATTCACTAAATATTTTTTCTCGAAAAAGCCTTCAAAACCAAAACTTTTATATAGAACTAAACAATGGAAACCACCAATCCCCAACAATAGAACATTAAAAGCATACATTAGAAAAACTAAATTTGAAATCAACAGATTTATACAAAAAAACAAAAACAGAAGCCTAAAACAAAACTTGAACCCGCACGAGACTAAAACATTAAAAAGATTATCCCAAAACAAAAACATCGAAATAAAACCAGCTGATAAGGGTGGAGCCCTGGTCATCATGAACAAGACCTGCTATAAATCCAAAGTTTTCGACCATCTTAACGATGAAAAATCATATGAGCTAATAAAGGAAGAACAAACCTCAGACCTAAAAACCAACATTGAAGCTTTCTTAACCACCATAGCCTACCACTACCATATTGACAAAAACACATTTGAATACTTAATACCACCAAACAAGCCACGCATTGGCCTATTCTATATAACACCAAAAATCCACAAACCAAAAATCCCAGGAAGACCAATTGTTTCCGCAGTGAACTCGGTAACAGAGAACATTTCTGAATTCCTGACGAAATGTGTCCAACCACTAACCTTAACACTAAAATCATTTATCAAAGATACAAAACACTTTCTACAGAAAACTATAGACCACAATTCGAGCAACACAACATACCTAGTGACATTTGACATCAAATCCTTATACACAAACATACCCCACGAAGAAGGCATAGAAGCATGCCTACACTATATAAATAAAAACCACCTAGATATACCAAAATTCACCCCAAACAACAGAATTCTTCACACCCTGTTCCTTTTTATACTCGAAAACAATTATTTTGAATTTAAAGACCGGAAATATAAACAAAAATTTGGTACTAGCATGGGAACGAGGGTTGCCCCTAGCTACGCAACCCTGTTCCTAGGAAAAATGGAGGAGGATAAAATACTAATTGAACCATTCAAATCAAAAATCTCCAAATACTCAAGATTTTTGGACGATATCTTTTTACTATGGAACAGTAGTCTAGATGAACTACTCAAGTTTGAAAAATACCTAAACAATATCCACCCAACAATAAAATTCACGATGGAATACTCGACCAAAGAAATCAACTTCTTGGACACGACCATATACATTGATGAAAAAACTAGTAAACTCAAAAGTAAGGTATTTATCAAACCCACAGACGCAAGGTCCTTACTACATTACACCTCATACCACCCCAAAACACACAAAGAAAACATAATATATACACAAGCATTAAGATACCGATTACTAACCACCGACGACGCCATATACAAAGAAGAGTTAATAGACCTAAAGAAAACACTACTACTACGGGGATACCCCAGAAAAACCATCAACAAAAACTTCAACAAAACCAGAACCCTGACACAAAAGGACTGCCTCTTCCCAGACAAAAGCAAAAAAACAAACAAAGTAAACTTCAAAAACTTAAAAAACAAAGAAAAAATAATCTCAAAAAACCTACAAAACCTACACAACCGGATAAAAAAACCAGACTACCATTCACCATTGAATTCTACGAACACCTTTCGCCGATTAAAAATGCCTTACACAAACATTGGCACTTGATAAAAAATGACACAGAACTGAAAAAAATATATCCAGAAAAACCCTACATTGTATATAAAAGACATAAAAACTTAAAAGACATTTTGGTTCATACACGCTTTACTGAAAAATAGCAGGTATATATATAAAAATAGCGCTCAATTTTAAATATATAGAGAATTTATATCGCAAATATATACACATATATATTCAAAACATACTTCTCCCCCTCAATGAAACCCCAGACCTTAAATATACCTTTTACACTTATAAAATTATGTGACAGGGGCCTCTTACCTTCGGACCCGAAAGACGTATCTGATACGTTCAGGAAGGGCCAAACACCGCACCCTGGCCCCTGACCACATAAAAAAGTTTTTTTGGGCCGACAAAAAAGTTTTTTGGGCTGACAAGGAATTTCTTTGGCCGACAAGAAAGATTTTTTGGCCGACAAAGAAAGATTTTTTGGCCGAACAAAAAAAATTTTTTTGGCCGTTAGAAAAAATTTTTGGGCCGACAAAAAATTTTTTGGGCCTGACAAAAGATTTGGACCAAATACCCCCGAGACTACCACTACACACCCCACACGCCCTATATATCTGCACACCGCCCCGACTCTACTATATCTGAACACCGCATCGACTCTACTATACATCTAAGCTACATCTCAAGTACCTTGAGCGACCCCCCGGGGAGATACCAGAAAAACCGTTAAACTAATCCCACCCTACACCACCTCCCGCAAACTACCGCCACCATACTACACGGAAACTCAAACTTGGCACCCATCAAGACACACTACCCTACTTAAAAATATAGAAAAACATCATCCACTACTCATCTATCTTAACTCTACCACCACCCTTACCACCCACGCTCGAACCACCCCCGTACACATTTATCTCACGGCAAACCACCCCACAGCACATATTAACAAAAAATGAAACCAATCCAAACAATGGACTACGTCATTAGCACAACAAAAGCTTTCCACCATGAGAGGGCCCAAACAAAAGGGCTGTCTATGGCAACAACAACAAACGCGCTATCGAAGCGAACCAATCACAATAAACCTGAAACAAGAAAAACCAATCATGACCCGGAGATAAGAACAACCAATCAGAAACAGAAAAAACCAAACACGTGACCATTGCACACAACAACTGCACAAAAAGAAACACGCGAACCAAAAACATCCTTTTTGAAGATAAACCACACTGACAAGATGAGCTCACAAGATCTATTTGAATCTGGTAAGTTCCTTACATATATTTACTTGATTTTTCAAGCTCCAAAACCCATAGAAATACATTAAAAAATACCCCACACCACTCCAAACAAAAATTACTTTCCGAAAGAGTGTTCTCCATGAGGATGTTACCCACACACGAGTAACATGGCCCAACTATCATGAGAAGTTATCGAAATAAGGGCCGAAAACTTTGATTGAGTGATAGACTTTCGACAGAAGACCTCCGTAAACACTCTCGGAAAAATGAAACGCCACCATACGTTTTCATGCACAATGAACGTTCAAAAGTGATAAACCCTCGAAGAAAATCGAAAATTTCAAACCCAACCTACTAATCTATGGCAAATGCTATAACCCTCAGCCCATAGAAAAATATTAGGTAGTACTCTTATTCCCTCGACCATGAGGAAATTTGACGAAAGTCTTGAAAAGAATTTCGAAAAATGTTAAAAAATGTACAAGATATCGTTATACACTTCACAGTATGCAGAAGAGGATAATGTCCCCAGAGACAGAACCTGATCTAGCCCGTTCACGCATCAACAATAGATATCTAAGTGACAGTGAGTTCATACTTTGTCATCTGAAAATACTATGCTAAAAAAAGCGTATTGAGTGTCTTATTGAGCAGTATGGAGTTAAAGCAGAGGAAAATCTCAATAACACACTTGGAAAATCCATGGTTGAGTTAGAGAGTAAAGCACTAAAAGACTTTCGTGAGGGCTCTTCCATTAATCTGCTTTTTAATGAACAGCTCAAACAGAGTAAGTGCAAAACTGCCAAACAGATGCGGTGGTATCCCATTATGATAAGGTGGTGTCTTGAATTATACCACACATCCCCGGCAGCTTATGAGTTCATTAAAAACTCTGGCTTTTTAAGGCTTCCTCACAAGACCACAGTCCTGGACTATAGCATTTACACCAAACCAGAGACTGGTTTTAACCTGGATACAATCCGAAAGCTGTATGAAGAGGCTGGTATAGAAAACCTTCATGAAGGTCAAAGAAACGTAGCGTTACTGTTTGACGAGATGAAAATTCATTCAGAGCTAGTATATAGCAAATCGACTGGAAAGCTGATTGGATTTGTTGAGCTAGGTGCTATCAATTCAGAATTTGAGTTTTTGGAAAAACAGCTTAAAGCAGAACAAAGTGACAGTAATGAATCTGAAGAAAGGGAACTTGCGACTCATTCATTAGCCTTCTTGGCAAGAGGCATCTACACTGATTTTCAATTCTGTATGGGCTGTTTTGCTGCTAAAGATCTGAAGGCTGAAGACATATTTCCGGTCGCTTGGGAGGCTGTATCAGTTCTTGAGTCAATTGGTTTTATTGTCAGATGCCTAGTTTCTGATGGTGCCTCAGCCGATCCTTCTATAAGCTCCATCGTACCTCGCCATCAGCACTACCTTATTTTGCTGTGGAGAAAGAATACTATATTTCATTTGTGATGTTCCCCACTTAATCAAGACAACAAGAAACAATCTTGAAAACTCCCATGGTCACTGTAATACAAAGAATCTACTAGTACACATTCTTATTTTACGTTGAATACTTTAGGTGTACAAGTACTTTTGCCAGCAGAAACTTATAGAATTAAGATTGAAACTAATTGATAGTCTGATATAATTTCAGAGCTAAAAATGCCATTTATGTTTTTGAAAAGTTTGTTTGTTCACCTAAAGTAATTATAGCTTCATTTTTTTCCTTATCAATTTATTAGTAAAGGGCCTCAATGGCACATAAAAATAAGTCATAGAGCAATCTGGATGGGCCATACATTATACAATGAATGATTATATCTCTTGTCAAAGCACACTCTGACCGCTCTATAATTACATGTTATGGATCGTGATATCATGATGAGTCTAATAGAATTTAGTGGAAAATCTTACTTTTCAAAATCAAGCCAATGTAAACTTTTTAATAACAAGGTTCTTTCTTTATTTTTTAGCTCGACAAGCAGCAAATCAGTTGGAATCACATTGTCTCGTTGAAACAAGGTGACCAGAACCTCACAACACCTGGATTGTATTGTACAAAGCTGAGAAGCGAGCATATTAACCTTACCTCTAGGACAAGAATGAAAGTGAATCTTGCGGCTCAGGTAAACAAATTGCAAAAATTATTGACCCACAAAGACAGTGTCTAGGGGAAGGCAAAGATAGTTCCCAATCTGTTTTCCAGAAGATGGCAATCCAAAACATCATAATCAATATCAGCATGTATCAACTGTTTTCTTGGTGATTTCTTTCACCAAGTCAAATCAGCCAATCAGATTTTCAACTAGCATTACAAGCTTTTTTATAAGCATAATGCTTATCCAGCGTATCCAGGATTAATTCCTGCAAAAATTTAAGCATATGCAATTTGCAAATGACATACCTTGAGTTTTTGCTTTACCCCCTGTTTTTTTATCTTTAAAACAAGAGTACATTTTTTTGAAACATTTCAAATTTTTTTTAATACTTGTTATAGGTCCTCAGCAGTACTGTTGCAGATGCGTTGAAAATGCAAAAAAGGACTGATACAAAGGGAACCGAAACCTTTTGCAGTATAAAGACCAAGGAAGAAACGAACGAAAGGAAAGCAAGAAAGCCTACTACAGTGAAAATGATTCAAGATTCGGGGTATTTTATACGTTTCTTATGCTCTTGAACTTTTGAAATTCTTTGTTGTTTAAAAATTTTGAGTTAAAAAATACAGCGAAGTAAATTCTTTTTTTGCAGGTCAAAAGCTAGAATAAAACCAAAGCAAGAAAAAGGAATTTTGAAGTAACTAATTAATGTGAAGCTGTCTCGCAGTGCTCAATTGCAATTCATTCTTTCCTTGAAGTGGCTGAAAGACACTTTCTTAGAAGGATACATCAATCGTTGGCAGAAACAATCACTAGCAATACCTGAACTATCGAAAAAGGAACAAAATCGTCTTTGCCGAGCTCACAAACAATTGAAGGTCTCAGGATAACAGGTAATAATATTATGTACATAAATCACTTCGATATATTTGGCAAACAACTTGGTAATCTTAGCTGTTACCAAGGAACTTATTTGGCGGGAACTAATTTTGGCCAAATTTAAAAATTTCACCATTCGCCAAAATAAGTTTCCTTAAGGTATCTTTTCTTATATTATCCATATTTTGTAGCTGCCTATCAGAAGAGATAATCTCGAAGGAAGAGATAGAAAGTTGGGCTAGAAATACTGTGAAAGTACTCTTAAGAATTTGCCAAAATCTAGGTCGAAATATTCTCCAGGGGATTAAGGCGGGGTCAAAATGCTTGCAACAAACAAAGCGAATGACTAAGTAGAATAGGATTCAGTCCAGGCAGATGTCTTTTCATTTTGCGCTATTTTGATGATGTGATAACAATTGAAATCCCAATAACTTTTGATACAATTATCAAAATAATTTCAAATTTTGACCAAAGATGCATATTATTAATGTTTTCAGAATTAGATAAAAAAATTTATAAAATTTGATGACGTCATCACTTTTAAGGCAAAAAACTAAAATCCTTAAAAAATGCTGACGTCATCAAGATTTTGAAAAATTTTGAAAATTTTTTGAAAATTTGCATTGAAATGCATCTTTGGTGAAAGTTTGAAATTATTTTGATGATTCTATCAAAAGTTATTTGAATTTCAATTTTTATGACGTCATCAAAATAGCGCAAAATTGAGGATTTTTACAAATTACGCAAAATTTCAAAATGAAAAAACATCTGCCTAGACTGAATCTTATTCTAATCAGTTATTCGCTTCGTTTGAGCCCAAAACGAGCTTCTGAAAATGATTTGTAACGTTGCAAGAATTTTGACCTCCACGAACCCGCCTTATTCCCGTGGAGTTTTAAATTATATTTGTCAAATTATATTCTTCGAATTTCTTCTTTTTTAGTCAATTCAATGGTTGATCTGCTTCAAACTCTGCTAAGGACTTACAAAGGATTCTACGTTTTAACAGGAAAGTTCTCCCAGGATCCTATCGAACAACACTTTTCCGCTCAACGTCGTAGATGTGGTGGTAGCACGAATCCTAATATGTTTCGAGTTTTGTATAACGAGCAAGCTCTTGCATCAATAAAATCAAGAAACGTTGCTAGTTTGAAAGGAAATACCAAAGTTGAAGCTAAGAATCAAGTTGGATTTATGGAAAAAAACTCTATTTCCCTGAAAAGAAGAAAAAGACAAAAGCGAAAGCACGAAGAGAAAATGTGATATGTTAATAAGAAAGACATTATATTTATTTAGTCTTACGTTGTAAAGTTACATACTGCTTGTTGGTTTTAAATGTTTTAAACTTCTGTTGATAAAACTATTTTTGTTGCCTTATTGTATGGTAATATTCCCAAAAGAAAGGCCTTATTAAACTTATAATGGTCAAAATTTACATTGCTTTTGAGAGTGTTGTGGCTTTTACTCTTAGGCAGCTAACTGTGGGGGGGGGCCTGCATTTTAGGTCAAAAGTCACATTGTCTGGGGGGTAAATCACTGAAAATTGTTATTATCCTCCACCCCCATATACAATTTTTTTCTTGAAGAGCCCAATTGGATAAAAATTTTCAATTTCACGATTCAATCTCAGTTCAAGATACTTTTAACAGGGCTTCTCAGGCGTACTAATTTTGGAGGGGAAATTTGCAAAAAAAATGTCTTATTTTTCTAAATTTCAGCAATTTTCTTGAATTTTCTTTCCAAATTCATTTGCTAGTGCTTGAAATTGCACTTTTTTGTTTCTATATAGACTATAGACAAATTTAAAACACACATGTCACGGAAAATTTGTACTAAATGTTCTAATTTCTAGCCTATTTTCGTCCTAATTTGTCCAATATTTTGAACAAAATAAGGGGAAAGTGCTACAGTAGTGGTTGGTATTTTGAGTGAAATTGCTAAACCATAGGGACGGGCGTTAATAAATGGAAATGGGTGATTTTTGACAAGAAAATTAACAATGGGAGTCCCTTCAGCTGTAGAAGTGTCAGTTCTTTGTTTGTTTTTCAAGTCTAATAAACCAGCTGCGCTGGAAGGTCAGCCTTATTGCTTAATATGATTAGAAAGATATGTTGTTAAAAATTGATATGATTTACTAAAACGAGAGTGAAAAAATCATCAAATTTACGTTTGTATACAATATGGATTAACGAAAATATGCCATGTTACAATCTGTATGACAGATAATTTTATTCGTTTCTTAATTAGGATAGATATTAGGATAATAAAAATTAGATATACAGATGAACATCAACAACAGATTCATTAAAAATAAAAATTCTTGCAAGGAAGTTAAAAGCAAGGCATACTGTACTTATCAAAAATCACAAAAAATGTATACACTTTTCATTTTTTAGCAAGCTTAGACTTATATATATTCATGCTCAAGCTGGACAAAAAATCAAAAAAGTTTCAAAAACAAAGATGCTGTAAATCAGTAAAAGTTAAAATGGTGTCATTCTTATTCATCTTAACTGCAGAGAAATAGTTTAGCTTAAAACTCAATATAATAAGCAATGAAAAATTCAAAATAAAGTTTACACCGACACCCAAAATACTATCTAAAATTTATTCAAATCTAAAGTTTTATTTTTAGCATACCCGGTGTCGTCCCAGAAAGACTGTAATTATTGTACTGTATTTTCCCTAATCTGAGCCTAAATATGCTCAAAAGTGCAATATTTATCTATTGAAAAATATTTAATCCATTTATATCCATTTATTATTTATCATTATTAGTCCAAAATGTACAAGTGTCCGCCATCAAATCACAGTGAAAGTCTAGAAAAACATAATTTCTGTCAATAATTTGATGAAGAATACTTCAGCCTTTCTGAAATTTACATAGGAGCTGCACTTTAAATATATACATACTTGATTAATTTCCATTTACGCTTGATCAAGTCAAAAAGAACAAATGCAAGTGTCTGCTTTCAAATCGCAGTGAAAACTTAAGTCTAGAAAAAATCATTTTTACGTCAATAATTTGATCAAGAACTTCGGTCTTTCTCAAATTCACATAGGAGCGGTACTTTAATTTACTTGATCAATTTCCATTTACGCTTTATCATAATTATCTCCAAGTCAGTCCAAAAAACAAATGTGAAATGTATATAACTGCCAGTGAGAAACGCAAGTCTAAAAAAAAATCATTTTTGCATCAATAATTTGATGAAGAACTTCGTTCTTTCTCAAATTTACATAGGAGCTGTACTTTAATATACTTGATCAATTTCCATTTACGCTTTATCTCCAAGTCGGTCCAAAAAAACAAACGTAACTGCCAGTGAAAAACGCAAGTCTAGAAAAAAATCATTTTTGCGTCAATAATTTGATGTAGAACTTCGGTTTTTCTCAAATTCACATATGAGCGGTACTTTAATATAATATCAATTTCCATTAACGCTTTATCAATAAACCGAGTCCAGAAGAACAAGCATATAAAATGTCTATCAAATCAAAAGATAGAAAACACTCAAGTTCGAGAAAACATTATTTTTGTGAATAATCAGATAAGTAAGCTGTGAACTGTAATATATATACACTCCATCAAATTCCAGTAATTGTTGGTGGTTATTCTATATTCAATTCCAAAATGAAAAAATATGTTTTCATGCTACAAAAGAAATAAATGAGGTCTAGCAGGTAAAAAAATAACTCACAATTCAGGAAAAAACTTGGGCAAATAAGTTAAAATCTTCATACTTTAGAGAAAAGAACATCCTTATAATCTAACTCCAGTGTTGCATCTTCCTTAGTAATAAATTTAAAGGCCACTTCAACAAGATGTAATGATTGTATAAATAAAAGCTGGCAAGAGATAAACACCGAACGACACATCGCATCATCTGATCATGCGATCACGGACTTTCAAAATGGCGGCGTAGCTCTGATAACTTTGGAAAAACTTCTACAAATCAACTCAACTATCAAGTCAATCTGAAGCATCCATCAACAATCTTCATAAATCCAATTATTAAAACATCAAGCTATAATAATTCACTAACAAAATGCCCAACAAAGGGAAGAAAGCAGTCCAACAAGAAAATGTTTCAACACCAACATTGTCACAGAAATCTCCTGCTATGGTAAATTTGACAAAAAGGCTTGAAAAATTAGATGATAGCGAGAACAATACCATCGATATTGACGTGGATGACATCTCCAAAGAAGTGATGCTAACTACAATCTTAGCCCTACAAAAAGAGGTCAGTACTCTATCAAAAAGAGTTGATAATCTTGAACATAACCTGGTTATTGCTAATTCTCAAATCGCTATATCTTCACAAACCTCCACCTTACTGAAAAATGAACTAGACAATGCTGAACAATACTCAAGACGATCATGTATTGTTGTCAATGGTGTTCCTGCAACTAATGACAAAAACTTTGACCATGTTGGGAACATCAAGACAATCCTCGAAAAAAGTGCCCCTGAGGTCACTACATCATCAATTGACAAAGCCCACCCAGTTGGACCAGTTATCAATGGAAAGCAGTCAATAATTGTAAAGTTCTCCAAACATTCAACTGTTAAGAGTCTTTACATGAAACGAAGACAAATCAAGAAGGATTCACTGGTATCACTTCAACCTTCTCTTACTCGTCAACGCTCGAAAACTCTCAAATCCTTGAAAGAGAAAATTTCTAAAGAAGGAACTATTTTTAACAAGTTGGTAAATTTTATTTTTGCGGACATTGAAGGAAATTTGAAAGCTTGCCTCAAAAATCCTTTGCGTGGCAGAAATATTCACACTTTTACAAATGAGGACCATCTTGCTTATATTATTCATGATCTAAACTATGAACGATTTGATGCCCCTATGTAACTATGCTAACCAACCTGAATGCTGAAACTAACACAAACTAACGTAGAATGACTCCAACCTATGCTCCAAGAAAGAAAAGTTCGTTAACAATTTCATCTTAGGTATATTTTTTTATTATTTCTCACCACCTCAACAATCTCTTCACGTACATAGCTCATTGCATTTATTGCCTGATTCTTACTACTTTAAACACTTTTCTCGTCTTTTGAATTTTTTAAGCTCATTTCATTTATGGACAAATGTCCTGTTTGTAAAAAAACTGTTAGTGATAAGTGTAATTCAATTCAATGTGACATATGTGACCTCTGGACCCACCAACACAAATGTTCAGGGTTATCACGAAAACAATTTCAAGCTCTGTCTTTACCCAATTCTCCAAACTGGTATTGTCCTGTTTGCATTAACAATACATTACCAGGTTCGTATATTTTCAATAATAAACCTGAAGACCAAAAAACAACTGATTTCTCTAGCTCCAATCTTAATGATGAGTTGAAAACACTACTTTCTGATCTTAACAAAGTCGTCACTGGCACCACTGCCAGTGAAAAAGATGAAGAAGATAACATCCAATTTCACAACAACAGTTGCAGTTACCTTGACTGCAACGAACTCAATGACGTAATCTCTAAAAATAATTTTGATTGCTCTGCGTTCCATCTAAACATTGCATCAATGTCTAAACATTTTGACAAACTAATAAATCTTCTAGCATTGATAAATTCCAGTTTTAGTTTTGTTGGTATCTCTGAAACTAGAAGCTTGACCGACCAGCCTGAATCTACTCTAGAATCTGTTCCCCTGGAACAAAAAGTGACTTCACTATTCCAGGGTATGAAAAATTTTTCACTCCGACAGAATCTTCTGCTGGTGGGGTCTCTCTCTACATTTCCAAGAAACTTCTATATAAACCCAGACAAGATCTCAGTAATTCCTGTTATCAATCTCTCAGTCTTGAATCTGTCTTTGTTGAAGTCATTCTCTCAAACCGTCCCAACATTTTAGTTGGTAACATATATCGCCATCCATGCATGTCCATAAAAACTTTCAATGAAGAATTCTTACAACCACTGCTTCACAAAATAAAACGTGAGAAAAAACAAATTATTTTGCTTGGTGACTTCAACATAGACCTGCTCAAATGTGAAGAATCAGCTGAGGCTTCATCATTCATGGATATCCTTGACTCCCACCTTATTCTTCCTCAAATTCTTCTCCCTACAAGGATAACTGACCATTCCAAAACTCTCATCGATAATATTTTTTCTAGCCCTTCTGAGTCAGGAACAATTTCAGGTAATATATGCCACTCTATATCTGATCATCTACCACAATTCTGCCTTTTCCCCTCTCTTAATCTTGACAAAATCTTAGACAATGGTCCCTATTTTCGGAAAGACTGGCAAAAATTTAATGAGGTCAACTTCATTCTTGACTACTTAGATATTGACTGGGCTGCTCTTTATGAATCCTCTCATCTCCACCCCAGTGCTTGTTTTGATGTTTTTAATAATGAAATCAAAGACCTTCTGGAGAGACACATTCCCACAGTCAAACTTACAAAAAATCAAGTCAAATCACAGCTCAAACCTTGGATCACCCCTGGCATAGTAAAATCTATGTCAAAACGAGATTTTTATCAACGAAAATACTTAAAAACTAAAAAAGCAGAAGAAAAACTAAATTACAAAAATAAATATAACACCTATAGAAATACAATTGTTTCATTAACTAGACGGAGTAAGTACCTTCATTTTACTAATTACTTCAACCGACACTCTAAAAATATGAAAAAAGTATGGTCTGGTGTTAGAGACATTATTTCTTCAAAATCAGGTAAGTCAACTTGCCCTATATCAATCTCAGTTGGGGACACTGTAACCTCTGATCCCAAAAGAGTTGCTAATTCTTTTAATGATTTCTTCACTTCCATAGCGGACTCTATCAGAGAAAAGATGCAGCCACCTAACCATCATTTCTCAAGCTTCATGAAAAACCCAAATCAAAACTCAATATTTTTTGCGCCAACGACCCCAGAAGAAATCACTAAAATAATTAATTCCTTCTCGCCCTCTAAATCTTCAGGTCCGAACAGCATCCCAGTCAGAATACTTAAACTTTTGAACCAAGATTTATCCACTCAAATATCTTTCCTTATCAACAAATCCTTTGAAACAGGAATATTTCCCTCATCTCTTAAGATCTCCAAAGTCGTTCCTGTCTTTAAAAATAAAGGATCACCTCTGGATGTTTCTAACTACAGGCCTATATCTCTGCTTTCTAATATCGAAAAAATTTACGAGAAGGTAGCTTACTCTCGAGTAATAAATTTTCTAAATCGGTATAACCAGATTTACTCAAAACAATTTGGCTTTCGGAAAGCTCACTCAACCATTGATACCCTTATAAACATCACAGAGCGAATTAGAAACAAACTTGATAATAAAGAATTTGCCTGTGGCGTGTTTGTTGATCTCCAGAAGGCCTTTGACACTGTTGATCATGAAATTCTTCTTGCTAAATTAGATCACTACGGTATTCGTGGCATCGAAAATGCTTGGTTCAAGTCATATCTTTCTGACCGTTCTCAATTTGTCTCTCTATCTAATTCCAATTCTGAGCTTCTACCTATAAGACATGGTGTCCCTCAAGGCTCTGTCCTAGGGCCATTGCTCTTTCTACTCTACATCAATGATCTACATTCCTGTATTAAGACATCTGAAACCTACCACTTTGCAGACGACACTCATCTTCTTAACTTTTCTAGTACAGTATGGTCTTTGTGTGGACGAGTTAATGCAGATCTTAGGGTTTTGGTCAGCTGGCTCAAGGCCAACAAAATATCTCTCAATGCAAGTAAGACTGAATTTGTTATCTTTCGATCTCCTTGGAAGCGCCCTGATTGCATTCCCCGACTCAAGCTGGCCGGTCAAGTTCTAACACCCAGTAAGTGGGTTAAATATCTTGGAGTCTATCTTGATGAGCATCTTAACTGGAAGCAACATGTCTCGAACGTTGCTACTAAACTCCGCAGAGCAAACGGAGCTCTCTCAAAAATACGTCATTATGTTCCTACAAAAACCTTAGTCAATGTCTATCATGCAATTTTTGCCTCACATGCTAGATATGCTGCTCAAATCTGGGCTTTGCGTGACAATACAACAACCCACAGAATCCAAACTCTTCAAAATATTGCGGCCAGAATCATGACCTTCAATGGCCCTATGGTATCTGCCAATCCTCTTCTAGCTAATCTAGGACTTCTCAATATCTTTGATCAAGTCAAAGTTATGAACATTATGTATGTTCATAAATATTTCAACCAAAATCTTCCTCTGGAATCCCTAAACACTTTAAAATTCATGAAAACCCAACATGAGATTGGAACTAGAGATAAAATCATTGAATTAATTTTTCGACCCAATGTCAACACTAACTATGGATTGCACTCTTTCACAAGGATTTCCTCAAACCAATGGAATGAGCTTCAACGTATCTTTTCCGACGATAATCTTTCAGAACTTAAACTCAAAGAATTGAAAAATTTCTCTTTTGTTATCTGCATGAGCTTGTACGAGATTTAGAAATATTGTTATTATTATTATTATTATTATTATTATTTAATTATTATTATTTTTTTTTTCTCAGATGTAACTGGTTTTATATTTATAAATCCTGTAGCTAATAAGGCTATTTTTTAAATGTAAATATCAAACAAAGTTTATAGTTTTTACGGTTATATATGTATATTTTTTCTTAGGTCGACCTCTGTATTTTTATTAGAATTAAGTTTCTAAAAGGGGTGTCCCTTCTACCTCACCTGGGTAGTAAATATATTCAAAATGTTCAAAAATGTTCAAATGTACTAATTTTTATGTCAAGATCCGGGCGAGGTTGAAAACTTATGCCCTTTTTAACGTAGATTCTAACACCTCCCTTGGAGGCTTCAGTGAAACAGTCTGCAGGTTTATAGCCGTCCAGGCTAAGTGGATTGTCTCCATTTTTTAGTCCAGTTTCAGTAATTCCAATAAAATGAAAATCTATATCACATTGTAGAAGTAATTGTTTTAGTTCTGTGAAATGTAGGTTCAATGATGCAATATTTAAATGCAGAAAAGAATTTTTGAAATTTTTATTTTTTAAGGTAGTTTTGAGATCTGGAGTTGTATAATATTTACAAGTGTGTAATAGTGGATTTTCATTTTCCTCGGAGGTATTTGCATAGAGAGACTCCATTGTTTTCTAAGAATTTTCTACGTTCCTCATCAAGATCCTTATCAAAATTAAGAGAAGTAGCAGCCTTAACTTTGTTTAGATGGGATATAGAATCAGAAGAAATTGAATTGTAAGGGACATTGGATTGTATACACTTACGACAGCTCCAGTTGTAGTCATTGTCATTGATATGGTTGTACTCATCGTCAGTCGTGTTGTTGCATCGTGTATGTACCCAGGTGTTGCACATATCACACAAATTGCTCTGTGATTCTTTGCGACTGGATTTTGACATTGGTTGCAAGGATATTTTATATTTCTAGCTGGCATGGAGAAAGAGAGGGAGAGAGAGAGAGAGAAAAAAAAACATAAAGAGAGAGAGAGTGAATTAGGTTTTGGTTAGTTGTCTACAAAAAAAGACTTTGACTCAGTGGGCATTGGAGTGAGGTTGGTGGTATAACGGACCTATAACTAGTATGTATAAATATCTAATGGATAAATAAAGTAAATATCTCTGTCTAATATATACACTGAAAAAAGGCAAAAAGAAAAAAAAGGGCTAGGATCATACAAATTTATGTATGACTGAACTAGGTTTTACTGTCTCTTATTTTGGAGCTTGATAGAATCAATAACTTTTTTTCCAAAGTGTGATTCTAGATCATGGATGTGCCCAATCACAAGCTTGTTATCATTACTGTCTATGATCCTAATAGTGCCGTTGATGGTGTAAAAACTTTTCACAAGTTTCTTTTTGAACAGTGCATTACACTTTCCGAAGAGACCCCTGTAGTAGGGGCAAAGGGATTCGTTGATATAAATTTTATGGCCAACCTTCTTCTCACGGAGAGAGTTCTTTTGACCATCAGTTAAGTCTTTGAGTTTTTCCTGCTTCTCAAAGCGTTCAAGACGGTTCTGCGGTTTACAGATTTCATAATTACAACGTTATTGTCTTTTAGTTTGTGTATAGCATGGAAGTCAGACTTCTTGTATACTTTACCACCATCAGCGGTGGCATTCAGGACAGCAATAGCAGCATCTTCTACATTTTCATTTTCGACTGCTTCAAACCCATGTAACTCGATACACTCTCTGCGACTGTATTGTTCCTGTGAATACAATCTCCTTTCAACTTCCACAAGTCTGGCATCAAAATCTTGCTTCTTTTGTGTTTGAATCATGTTTTTAATTTCATTAAGTTGTCCACGAATGTCGTTTAGCTCTTCTCTCAATCCTTGGTTTTCGTTCTTTTGGAGCTCTAACTCTATGTGGAGTGAAGCAATTTCTTTGTTTTTGTCGTTGTTTTCCTTATCCAGTTCATTCGCCAGTTTGATGAGATCGTCTTTGTTCAAACTTTTGTTTATTGGTTTTATTCCATTTAGTCACTGAGTATAAGATCAAATTAAATAAAACATTATGAGCCAGTGCCTGGACGAAATGAAATTTCTGCAGCAGCAAGCCGATCATCGTGCCAAGAATGGCATTTTGTGTCGTAAAAGAAAATCAAGCAACACACAAACACATAAAGCAACACACAAACCTCTTAAAAAAAAAAAGAAAATCAAGCAACACACAAACACATAAAGCAACACACAAACTCTTGCAAAAAAAAAGCCAAAACAAACATTTTACGTATCCAGTCCTGGAGCTAACGCCAATTGCCCTGGACAGGATGGAGGGACGGAGGCATGGAGATGGACAAAACATGATGGAGATAGAAAGGACAAAGCTTCAGATAGCACCTCTCTCACATCAACTCAATCTGCTCTTCATCTGTGGTAGATGGAAACGGCTACGTCGCCTTTAGTTATAAAATCAAATAAGGCTGAAAAAAAATGCCATTGGAAAAATTGCAAAGTATTGATGGAGACATCAGAAGAGGTGTGATTGCTATGGCGCGCCAAGCGGAAATAAATACTATCTTTTTGAACAATACTATCTTCGTTTAAAAATATTATCTTTTTTTAAAAACATACTATCTTCGTTTAAAACATACTATCTTTTTAAAACTATTTTTTTGCTTAAAAAATACTATTTTCGTTTAAAACATAGTATCTTTAAAAAATAATACTATTTTTACTATCTTTCATACTATCTTTTTAAAACAATACTATCTTTGTTGTAAACATACTATCTTCGTTTAAAAAATACTATCTTTTAAAAAAATACTATCTTTTTTCGAATATAGGTTGCCTCGATTATTCAAATTTGTGTAATTTTCATTTTGAGGGGCGTGTAATGGGCGTTGGTTTTATCGTGTTTATTTTATATGGCCTCATCCGCCCACATGCAGGACCAACATAACAAGATGGCTTCCGGCTCCCTACAAGATCTGACCTGACTGACAGTAAAATGGCCCAAAATGGCTACTCGTGGCAGACCATTGAAAGATATCAACGAAGACCAAGTCCTTGCACTAAAAACAATAGGGTTCAAATGGAAGGAAATTGCTGATCTTATTGGACCATCCAGCAAGCATGGTTCCGCCGTCCCACCATGCGCGGGTCATGCATGTAAACTTTAAATGAGCGAGGCAAGACCTGCCAACCTCGTTTCCAGACTGTTTTCGAAAAGATAGTATGTTTTAAAAAAGATAGTATCGTTTTAAAATAGATAGTATTGTTTAAAAAAAGATAGTATCATTACAAAAGATAGTATATTTTTAAACGAAGATAGTATGTTTTAAACAAGAATAGTATTTTTTTCAAACGGAAATAGTATTTTTTCAACGAAAATAGTATTTTTTGAACGAAAATAGTATGTTTTAATCGAAATAGTATTTTTTAAAAGATAGTATGTTTTAAACCAAGATAGTATTGTTTTAATGGTTGGATGCTACACCTGGAGACATTTGTGATGAGTCTGTTTCTTGAGAATTGGAGAGTTGTGACATGTTGAAAGTGTATTGAATGTGTTGGTGTTGAAGAAAATATGCGTAGGAATATATTGACAGATGTTAAGAAGTTCAATTTGTTGTGATTTATCAGATATTGGTAGATATAAAGATAAATAGTTATAAAGATTTTTTAGGCCAGCTAAATTCACGTCCTCACAGCTCGGCTACCATTTTGCGAAAAAATAACAGATAAAAAATACTCATTCCACTGAGTATAAGATCAAATTAAATAAAACATTATGATGAGCCAGTGCCTGGACGAAATGAAATTTCTGCAGCAGCAAGCCGATCATCGTGCCAAGAATGGCATTTTGTGTCGTAAAAGAAAATCAAGCAACACACGAACACATAAAGCAACACACAAACCTCTTAAAAAAAAAAAAGGAAAATCAAGCAACACACAAACACATAAAGCAACACACAAACCTCTTGCAAAAAAAAAAGCCAAAAACAAACATTTTACGTATCCAGTCCTGGAGCTAACGCCAATTGCCCTGGACAGGATGGAGGGACGGAGGCATGGAGATGGACAAAACATGATGGAGATAGAAAGGACAAAAGCTTCAGATAGCACCTCTCTCACATCAACTCAATCTGCTCCTTCATCTGTGGTAGATGGAAACGGCTACGTCGCCTTTAGTTATAAAATCAAATAAGGCTGAAAAAAAATGCCATTGGAAAAATTGCAAAGTATTGATGGAGACATCAGAAGAGCTCCAGGAACACCTAATCGGCTGTCATGCGAAGCCGATTTTTGTGTGTTCCTGGAGCGAGTGTAAAAGTACTTTCGAAACGAAAGCTAAGTTTCTGGTGCACCTGAAACGCCACTCTGGTGTTGAAAAAGGAAAATGGAGAAATTTGCTGGGTGCGGGAAAGAATATGCGAATTCAAGCAATCGGTCGAAACATCATCGAGTGCACAATAAAAGAAAATCATATAAGTGCGATGTCTGTGATCTATCGTACGATTACGCAAATTCGTTAAATAAACACAAGAAGCGCGCCCATTAAATATTTAAAAAAATCACAAGAAAAATCAGAAAAATCAGAAAAAGTGTGTAAAATAACAATGAGAAAAGAAGTATACTTTCTACTAAACAAAGTTGCCACACCTTTGACACGTTTCTGCCCAACGTTGTAGAAAGCATACTAGAAGGGAAGGAAATGGGATTGGATCACAACTATCCAACCCTGTGGCTCTCACACACATTTTACAGTTCAAAGAAGAAGATGGAAAGAGTGGGAAAGAATGAGAATTAAAAAAGTCGGACTAGAACCCGGTTCGAAGCCCGTACACCCGTGACCGCTCACCGCAAAAGCTGGAGAACGACTGAATCTTGAGAAAGTTGAAATCTTGCAAATTCTGAAATATGACGGACAATCACCCTACGAAGACTGCAATCTAGCTTTGCGTTATCAGCACCCTGACGGCGCATTCTTTCAATGAAAACTTTAGCTTTAACTTTCAGGTCCTCGAAAGTAACGTTGATCGAGCAATCCTGAGAAGTTCACCAAAAAACGAAGAATAAAAAATGGATTCAGGCATGTTGCTATCTTTATGTGGCATTCGAACTATAGAATCAACATAAAAGGGCTTGCGGAACGAGCGTTCTGTTTTCGCAAAGCGAAGAAATCTCAAAATCATAGTTTTTATAATCTTTGAAAGTGGTTTTTCTTGGTGGTTTGATTTTTTTGTGTGTCTTTATTTATTATTATTATTATTATTATTATCATTTATTAGGTTCAATTTCATACAAAATTGTTCTTCCCCCTAAACATAAATATCAAAATAAAAAGCACTAAAGAATAAAGAGTATTAATAAATATAAATATTTTTACAAATTTTCTGGATAAAATTTTATTAAAACTAGACCACTAGATAGACATGAAATGGAATTGGAATAACTAAGACAAAGGCTAAATGTAGATTGTATCGAAAAAGGGACTAGCAAAAGGATAGTGGTAATAGTAGTGGAAATATTTAGTAAGTAATAAAGTAAAAATAGATCTTCATAAAGTTAAAATTTTATTGTTGTGTTGCACGAGTATGTGCCCTAGATTTAAAAAACAATTTGGATTCTTTAATAAATTCTTTCAGGTCTTTGATTTCCCTGATATTTTTCGGGAGTTCGTTAAAAATTTGAGCTTGGTCCTGAAATGTCTTAGATAAGCCAAAATCAATTTTAATACCATCATCCTGTGAGCGAAGCTTCCGAGGCTGAGTTACTTTCACCAAAGAAAGATATGAAGGCCATTTTTTATCATTAAGGGCCTTGTAAACAAGTTTGGAGACATTAAAATCAATAAGCTCTTTTATTGGTAACCATTGCAGATCGACAACGTCTTTCAGTGTGGCATATCGGTTTAGGACATATCCTGCAGCAATGTTCTGTATACGTTGCAGACGATTTAATAAGTAATCGGGGATCTGTCCGAATACGACTATGGAGTACGCTATTTTCGATAGCACTATAGCTTCAGCGAGTGATTTCCGAACTTTAAATGGTGTGAAACGTTGGAAATTCCGAAGAGCTCGAATGGTACCATGACTGGATTTTATAATTTGGTTGATATGGTCGGACCAGGATAGACTTTTATCAAAATGAAGACCAAGAAGCTTGACGACATCTTTTGTTCAATTGATTTTTTTGAACAAGAAATAAGATACGAGTAGTCACTACATAATTGTGATATGACGCTAGACGTTTGGTTGAAAAGATGATGTATTGCAGTTTATCAGCATTGAACAAGAGATTATGATCAGCTGACCAGGTGGAAAGTGATTCGATATCAGTCTCGATTTCCCGGATGCATCGAAGTATATCACGAATTTTTGAGTGACGATAAAGCGTTGTGTCATCAGCATATTGGATACTGAGAGAGGAGATTTGGTCAGATAATTCGGTAACATATAGGTTAAATAAACTGGACCCAAAATACTGCCTTGAGGGACACCAAAGTGAATGGGTTGAACGGGTGATCTTTTATCGTTCACTTGCACAAATTGCTGACGGTTTGTGAGATAGCTTATAATGATTTGCAATGACATGGAACTAAAGTTTAACTTTTTAAGTTTATCAATGAGGGTAAAATGGTCGATCGTATCGAATGCCTTGGAGTAGTCGATAAGAATTGATAGTGTAATTTCACTTTTATTCATAGCTTTGATTATATCATCACGTAGTTTTAAGAGTAGCGTTGTTGTGGTGTGCCCTTTCCGAAATCCAGATTGATTTGGACGGTAAAGTGAATTCCTTTCAATGAAAAATTTCATTTGTTAGTAAGATTTGAGGTAAATGGTCTGAGATAGCGCTGACAATATTCCCTGAAATAAAATCATCCCCCATATAATTTGAAAATATATTATCAATGAGCGTCTTGCTGTGGGGTGTTATTCTGGTAGGCCTGATGATAAAAGGTTTGAGGCAAGCCGATAAATTTTGTTCGAGAAAGTCATGAGTCTCCTGATGTGAGTCAGATTTTAACAAGTCAATATTAAAGTCACCCATTAAGTAGGTTTTTTTATTTTCATTAGAAATTTTTTCAAGTGTTTTAGTATAGAAAGTTTTAAAATCTGACATAGTCATGTTTGGGTGTTTGTAGATGCAGCCTACAATTGTGTTGGATTCCGCATTGTCAATTACTTCAACAAATTTTGATTCTGTTTTTCCACTAAGATCCGGGCGAGGTTGAAAACTTATGCCCTTTTTAACGTAGATTCTAACACCTCCCTTGGAGGCTTCAGTGAAACAGTCTGCAGGTTTATAGCCGTCCAGGCTAAGTGGATTGTCTCCATTTTTTAGTCCAGTTTCAGTAATTCCAATAAAATGAAAATCTATATCACATTGTAGAAGTAATTGTTTTAGTTCTGTGAAATGTAGGTTCAATGATGCAATATTTAAATGCAGAAAAGAATTTTTGAAATTTTTATTTTTTAAGGTAGTTTTGAGATCTGGAGTTGTATAATATTTACAAGTGTGTAATAGTGGATTTTCATTTTCCTCGGAGGTATTTGCATAGAGAGACTCCATTGTTTCTAAGAATTTTCTACGTTCCTCATCAAGATCCTTATCAAAATTAAGAGAAGTAGCAGCCTTACCTTTGTTTAGATGGGATATAGAATCAGAAGAAATTGAATTGTAAGGGACATTGGATTGTATACACTTACGACAGCTCCAGTTGTAGTCATTGTCATTGATATGGTTGTACTCATCGTCAGTCGTGTTGTTGCATCGTGTATGTACCCAGGTGTTGCACATATCACACAAAATTGCTCTGTGATTCTTTGCGACTGGATTTTGACATTGGTTGCAAGGATATTTTATATTTCTAGCTGGCATGGAGAAAGAGAGGGAGAGAGAGAGAGAGAGAAAAAAAAAGATAAAGAGAGAGAGAGTGAATTAGGTTTTGGTTAGTTGTCTACAAAAAAAGACTTTGACTCAGTGGGCATTGGAGTGAGGTTGGTGGTATAACGGACCTATAACTAGTATGTATAAATATCTAATGGATAAATAAAGTAATATCTCTGTCTAATATATACACTGAAAAAGGCAAAAAGAAAAAAAAAAGGGCTAGGATCATACAAATTTATGTATGACTGAACTAGGTTTTACTGTCTCTTATTTTGGAGCTTGATAGAATCAATAACTTTTTTTCCAAAGTGTGATTCTAGATCATGGATGTGCCCAATCACAAGCTTGTTATCATTACTGTCTATGATCCTAATAGTGCCGTTGATGGTGTAAAAACTTTTCACAAGTTTCTTTTTGAACAGTGCATTACACTTTCCGAAGAGACCCCTGTAGTAGGGGCAAAGGGATTCGTTGATATAAATTTATGGCCAACCTTCTTCTCACGGAGAGAGTTCTTTTGACCATCAGTTAAGTCTTTGAGTTTTTTCCTGCTTCTCAAAGCGTTCAAGACGGTTCTGCGGTTTACAGATTTCATAATTACAACGTTATTGTCTTTTAGTTTGTGTATAGCATGGAAGTCAGACTTCTTGTATACTTTACCACCATCAGCGGTGGCATTCAGGACAGCAATAGCAGCATCTTCTACATTTTCATTTTCGACTGCTTCAAACCCATGTAACTCGATACACTCTCTGCGACTGTATTGTTCCTGTGAATACAATCTCCTTCAACTTCCACAAGTCTGGCATCAAAATCTTGCTTCTTTTGTGTTTGAATCATGTTTTTAATTTCATTAAGTTGTCCACGAATGTCGTTTAGCTCTTCTCTCAATCCTTGGTTTTCGTTCTTTTGGAGCTCTAACTCTATGTGGAGTGAAGCAATTTCTTTGTTTTTGTCGTTGTTTTCCTTATCCAGTTCATTCGCCAGTTTGATGAGATCGTCTTTGTTCAAACTTTTGTTTATTGGTTTTATTCCATTTAGTCACTGAGTATAAGATCAAATTAAATAAAACATTATGATGAGCCAGTGCCTGGACGAAATGAAATTTCTGCAGCAGCAAGCCGATCATCGTGCCAAGAATGGCATTTTGTGTCGTAAAAGAAAATCAAGCAACACACAAACACATAAAGCAACACACAAACCTCTTAAAAAAAAAGGAAAATCAAGCAACACACAAACACATAAAGCAACACACAAACCTCTTGCAAAAAAAAAAAGCCAAAAACAAACATTTTACGTATCCAGTCCTGGAGCTAACGCCAATTGCCCTGGACAGGATGGAGGGACGGAGGCATGGAGATGGACAAAACATGATGGAGATAGAAAGGACAAAAGCTTCAGATAGCACCTCTCTCACATCAACTCAATCTGCTCCTTCATCTGTGGTAGATGGAAACGGCTACGTCGCCTTTAGTTATAAAATCAAATAAGGCTGAAAAAAAATGCCATTGGAAAAATTGCAAAGTATTGATGGAGACATCAGAAGAGGTGTGATTGCTATGGCGCGCCAAAGCGGAAATAAATACTATCTTTTTGAAACAATACTATCTTCGTTTAAAACATATTATCTTTTTTTAAAAACATACTATCTTCGTTTAAAACATACTATCTTTTTTAAAACATACTATTTTTTGCTTAAAAAATACTATTTTCGTTTAAAACATAGTATCTTTAAAAAATAATACTATTTTTTAAAACAATACTATCTTTGTTGTAAACATACTATCTTCGTTTAAAAAATACTATCTTTTAAAAAAATACTATCTTTTTTCGAATATAGGTTGCCTCGATTATTCAAATTTGTGTAATTTTCATTTTGAGGGGCGTGTAATGGGCGTTGGTTTTATCGTGTTTATTTTATATGGCCTCATCCGCCCACATGCAGGACCAACATAACAAGATGGCTTCCGGCTCCCTACAAGATCTGACCTGACTGACAGTAAAATGGCCCAAAATGGCTACTCGTGGCAGACCATTGAAAGATATCAACGAAGACCAAGTCCTTGCACTAAAAACAATAGGGTTCAAATGGAAGGAAATTGCTGATCTTATTGGACCATCCAGCAAGCATGGTTCCGCCGTCCCACCATGCGCGGGTCATGCATGTAAACTTTAAAATGAGCGAGGCAAGACGTGCCAACCTCGTTTCCAGACTGTTTTCGAAAAGATAGTATGTTTTAAAAAAGATAGTATCGTTTTAAAATAGATAGTATCATTACAAAAGATAGTATATTTTTAAACGAAGATAGTATGTTTTAAACGAGAATAGTATTTTTTCAAACGGAAATAGTATTTTTTCAACGAAAATAGTATTTTTTGAACGAAAATAGTATGTTTTAATCGAAAATAGTATTTTTTTAAAAAGATAGTATGTTTTAAACCAAGATAGTATTGTTTTAATGGTTGGATGCTACACCTGGAGACATTTGTGATGAGTCTGTTTCTTGAGAATTGGAGAGTTGTGACATGTTGAAAGTGTATTGAATGTGTTGGTGTTGAAGAAAATATGCGTAGGAATATATTGACAGATGTTAAGAAGTTCAATTTGTTGTGATTTATCAGATATTGGTAGATATAAAGATAAATAGTTATAAAGATTTTTTAGGCCAGCTAAATTCACGTCCTCGCAGCTCGGCTACCATTTTGCGAAAAAAATAACAGATAAAAAATACTCATTCCACTGAGTATAAGATCAAATTAAATAAAACATTATGATGAGCCAGTGCCTGGACGAAATGAAATTTCTGCAGCAGCAAGCCGATCATCGTGCCAAGAATGGCATTTTGTGTCGTAAAAGAAAATCAAGCAACACACAAACACATAAAGCAACACACAAACCTCTTAAAAAAAAAAAGGAAAATCAAGCAACACACAAACACATAAAGCAACACACAAACCTCTTGCAAAAAAAAAAAGCCAAAAAAACATTTTACGTATCCAGTCCTGGAGCTAACGCCAATTGCCCTGGACAGGATGGAGGGACGGAGGCATGGAGATGGACAAAACATGATGGAGATAGAAAGGACAAAAGCTTCAGATAGCACCTCTCTCACATCAACTCAATCTGCTCCTTCATCTGTGGTAGATGGAAACGGCTACGTCGCCTTTAGTTATAAAATCAAATAAGGCTGAAAAAAAGTATTAATGGAGACATCAGAAGAGCTCCAGGAACACCTAATCGGCTGTCATGCGAAGCCGATTTTTGTGTGTTCCTGGAGCGAGTGTAAAAGTACTTTCGAAACGAAAGCTAAGTTTCTGGTGCACCTGAAACGCCACTCTGGTGTTGAAAAAGGAAAATGGAGAAATTTGCTGGGTGCGGGAAAGAATATGCGAATTCAAGCAATCGGTCGAAACATCATCGAGTGCACAATAAAAGAAAATCATATAAGTGCGATGTCTGTGATCTATCGTACGATTACGCAAATTCGTTAAATAAACACAAGAAGCGCGCCCATTAAATATTTAAAAAAATCACAAGAAAAATCAGAAAAATCAGAAAAAGTGTGTAAAATAACAATGAGAAAAGAAGTATACTTTCTACTAAACAAAGTTGCCACACCTTTGACACGTTTCTGCCACAACGTTGTAGAAAGCATACTAGAAGGGAAGGAAATGGGATTGGATCACAACTATCCAACCCTGTGGCTCTCACACACATTTTACAGTTCAAAGAAGAAGATGGAAAGAGTGGGAAAAGAATGAGAATTTAAAAAAGTCGGACTAGAACCCGGTTCGAAGCCCCGTACACCCGTGACCGCTCACCGCAAAAGCTGGAGAACGACTGAATCTTGAGAAAGTTGAAATCTTGCAAATTCTGAAATATGACGGACAATCACCCTACGAAGACTGCAATCTAGCTTTGCGTTATCAGCACCCTGACGGCGCATTCTTTCAATGAAAACTTTAGCTTTAACTTTCAGGTCCTCGAAAAGTAACGTTGATCGAGCAATCCTGAGAAGTTCACCAAAAAACGAAGAATAAAAAATGGATTCAGGCATGTTGCTATCTTTATGTGGCATTCGAACTATAGAATCAACATAAAAGGGCTTGCGGAACGAGCGTTCTGTTTTCGCAAAGCGAAGAAATCTCAAAATCATAGTTTTTATAATCTTTGAAAGTGGTTTTTCTTGGTGGTTTGATTTTTTTGTGTGTCTTTATTTCATTTGTTAGTAAGATTTGAGGTAAATGGTCTGAGATAGCGCTGACAATATTCCCTGAAATAAAATCATCCCCCATATAATTTGAAAATATATTATCAATGAGGGTCTTGCTGTGGGGTGTTATTCTGGTAGGCCTGATGATAAAAGGTTTGAGGCAAGCCGATAAATTTTGTTCGAGAAAGTCATGAGTCTCCTGATGTGAGTCAGATTTTAACAAGTCAATATTAAAGTCACCCATTAAGTAGGTTTTTTTATTTTCATTAGAAATTTTTTCAAGTGTTTTAGTATAGAAAGTTTTAAAATCTGACATAGTCATGTTTGGGTGTTTGTAGATGCAGCCTACAATTGTGTTGGATTCCGCATTGTCAATTACTTCAACAAATTTTGATTCTGTTTTTCCACTAATTTTTATGTCAAGATCCGGGCGAGGTTGAAAACTTATGCCCTTTTTAACGTAGATTCTAACACCTCCCTTGGAGGCTTCAGTGAAACAGTCTGCAGGTTTATAGCCGTCCAGGCTAAGTGGATTGTCTCCATTTTTTAGTCCAGTTTCAGTAATTCCAATAAAATGAAAATCTATATCACATTATAGAAGTAATAGTTTTAGTTCTGTGAAATGTAGGTTCAATGATGCAATATTTAAATGCAGAAAAGAATTTTTGAAATTTTTATTTTTTAAGGTAGTTTTGAGATCTGGAGTTGTATAATATTTACAAGTGTGTAATAGTGGATTTTCATTTTCCTCGGAGGTATTTGCATAGAGAGACTCCATTGTTTCTAAGAATTTTCTACGTTCCTCATCAAGATCCTTATCAAAATTAAGAGAAGTAGCAGCCTTACCTTTGTTTAGATGGGATATAGAATCAGAAGAAATTGAATTGTAAGGGACATTGGATTGTATACACTTACGACAGCTCCAGTTGTAGTCATTGTCATTGATATGGTTGTACTCATCGTCAGTCGTGTTGTTGCATCGTGTATGTACCCAGGTGTTGCACATATCACACAAAATTGCTCTGTGATTCTTTGCGACTGGATTTTGACATTGGTTGCAAGGATATTTTATATTTCTAGCTGGCATGGAGAAAGAGAGGGAGAGAGAGAGAGAGAAAAAAAAAGATAAAGAGAGAGAGAGTGAATTAGGTTTTGGTTAGTTGTCTACAAAAAAAGACTTTGACTCAGTGGGCATTGGAGTGAGGTTGGTGGTATAACGGACCTATAACTAGTATGTATAAATATCTAATGGATAAATAAAGTAAATATCTCTGTCTAATATATACACTGAAAAAAGGCAAAAAGAAAAAAAAAAGGGCTAGGATCATACAAATTTATGTATGACTGAACTAGGTTTTACTGTCTCTTATTTTGGAGCTTGATAGAATCAATAACTTTTTTTCCAAAGTGTGATTCTAGATCATGGATGTGCCCAATCACAAGCTTGTTATCATTACTGTCTATGATCCTAATAGTGCCGTTGATGGTGTAAAAACTTTTCACAAGTTTCTTTTTGAACAGTGCATTACACTTTCCGAAGAGACCCCTGTAGTAGGGGCAAAGGGATTCGTTGATATAAATTTTATGGCCAACCTTCTTCTCACGGAGAGAGTTCTTTTGACCATCAGTTAAGTCTTTGAGTTTTTTCCTGCTTCTCAAAGCGTTCAAGACGGTTCTGCGGTTTACAGATTTCATAATTACAACGTTATTGTCTTTTAGTTTGTGTATAGCATGGAAGTCAGACTTCTTGTATACTTTACCACCATCAGCGGTGGCATTCAGGACAGCAATAGCAGCATCTTCTACATTTTCATTTTCGACTGCTTCAAACCCATGTAACTCGATACACTCTCTGCGACTGTATTGTTCCTGTGAATACAATCTCCTTTCAACTTCCACAAGTCTGGCATCAAAATCTTGCTTCTTTTGTGTTTGAATCATGTTTTTAATTTCATTAAGTTGTCCACGAATGTCGTTTAGCTCTTCTCTCAATCCTTGGTTTTCGTTCTTTTGGAGCTCTAACTCTATGTGGAGTGAAGCAATTTCTTTGTTTTTGTCGTTGTTTTCCTTATCCAGTTCATTCGCCAGTTTGATGAGATCGTCTTTGTTCAAACTTTTGTTTATTGGTTTTATTCCATTTAGTCACTGAGTATAAGATCAAATTAAATAAAACATTATGATGAGCCAGTGCCTGGACGAAATGAAATTTCTGCAGCAGCAAGCCGATCATCGTGCCAAGAATGGCATTTTGTGTCGTAAAAGAAAATCAAGCAACACACAAACACATAAAGCAACACACAAACCTCTTAAAAAAAAAAAGGAAAATCAAGCAACACACAATCACATAAAGCAACACACAAACCTCTTGCAAAAAAAAAAAGCCAAAAACAAACATTTTACGTATCCAGTCCTGGAGCTAACGCCAATTGCCCTGGACAGGATGGAGGGACGGAGGCATGGAGATGGACAAAACATGATGGAGATAGAAAGGACAAAAGCTTCAGATAGCACCTCTCTCACATCAACTCAATCTGCTCCTTCATCTGTGGTAGATGGAAACGGCTACGTCGCCTTTAGTTATAAAATCAAATAAGGCTGAAAAAAAATGCCATTGGAAAAATTGCAAAGTATTGATGGAGACATCAGAAGAGGTGTAGATTGCTATGGCGCGCCAAAGCGGAAATAAATACTATCTTTTTGAAACAATACTATCTTCGTTTAAAACATATTATCTTTTTTTAAAAACATACTATCTTCGTTTAAAACATACTATCTTTTTTAAAACATACTATTTTTTGCTTAAAAAATACTATTTTCGTTTAAAACATAGTATCTTTAAAAAATAATACTATTTTTACTATCTTTCATACTATCTTTTTAAAACAATACTATCTTTGTTGTAAACATACTATCTTTTAAAAAAATACTATCTTTTTTCGAATATAGGTTGCCTCGATTATTCAAATTTGTGTAATTTTCATTTTGAGGGGCGTGTAATGGGCGTTGGTTTTATCGTGTTTATTTTATATGGCCTCATCCGCCCACATGCAGGACCAACATAACAAGATGGCTTCCGGCTCCCTACAAGATCTGACCTGACTGACAGTAAAATGGCCCAAAATGGCTACTCGTGGCAGACCATTGAAAGATATCAACGAAGACCAAGTCCTTGCACTAAAAACAATAGGGTTCAAATGGAAGGAAATTGCTGATCTTATTGGACCATCCAGCAAGCATGGTTCCGCCGTCCCACCATGCGCGGGTCATGCATGTAAACTTTAAAATGAGCGAGGCAAGACGTGCCAACCTCGTTTCCAGACTGTTTTCGAAAAGATAGTATGTTTTAAAAAAGATAGTATCGTTTTAAAATAGATAGTATCATTACAAAAGATAGTATATTTTTAAACGAAGATAGTATGTTTTAAACGAGAATAGTATTTTTTCAAACGGAAATAGTATTTTTTCAACGAAAATAGTATTTTTTGAACGAAAATAGTATGTTTTAATCGAAAATAGTATTTTTTTAAAAAGATAGTATGTTTTAAACCAAGATAGTATTGTTTTAATGGTTGGATGCTACACCTGGAGACATTTGTGATGAGTCTGTTTCTTGAGAATTGGAGAGTTGTGACATGTTGAAAGTGTATTGAATGTGTTGGTGTTGAAGAAAATATGCGTAGGAATATATTGACAGATGTTAAGAAGTTCAATTTGTTGTGATTTATCAGATATTGGTAGATATAAAGATAAATAGTTATAAAGATTTTTTAGGCCAGCTAAATTCACGTCCTCACAGCTCGGCTACCATTTTGCGAAAAAAATAACAGATAAAAAATACTCATTCCACTGAGTATAAGATCAAATTAAATAAAACATTATGATGAGCCAGTGCCTGGACGAAATGAAATTTCTGCAGCAGCAAGCCGATCATCGTGCCAAGAATGGCATTTTGTGTCGTAAAAGAAAATCAAGCAACACACAAACACATAAAGCAACACACAAACCTCTTAAAAAAAAAAAGGAAAATCAAGCAACACACAAACACATAAAGCAACACACAAACCTCTTGCAAAAAAAAAAAGCCAAAAACAAACATTTTACGTATCCAGTCCTGGAGCTAACGCCAATTGCCCTGGACAGGACGGAGGCATGGAGATGGACAAAACATGATGGAGATAGAAAGGACAAAAGCTTCAGATAGCACCTCTCTCACATCAACTCAATCTGCTCCTTCATCTGTGGTAGATGGAAACGGCTACGTCGCCTTTAGTTATAAAATCAAATAAGGCTGAAAAAAAATGCCATTGGAAAAATTGCAAAGTATTGATGGAGACATCAGAAGAGCTCCAGGAACACCTAATCGGCTGTCATGCGAAGCCGATTTTTGTGTGTTCCTGGAGCGAGTGTAAAAGTACTTTCGAAACGAAAGCTAAGTTTCTGGTGCACCTGAAACGCCACTCTGGTGTTGAAAAAGGAAAATGGAGATGCAAATTTGCTGGGTGCGGGAAAGAATATGCGAATTCAAGCAATCGGTCGAAACATCATCGAGTGCACAATAAAAGAAAATCATATAAGTGCGATGTCTGTGATCTATCGTACGATTACGCAAATTCGTTAAATAAACACAAGAAGCGCGCCCATTAAATATTTAAAAAAATCACAAGAAAAATCAGAAAAATCAGAAAAAGTGTGTAAAATAACAATGAGAAAAGAAGTATACTTTCTACTAAACAAAGTTGCCACACCTTTGACACGTTTCTGCCACAACGTTGTAGAAAGCATACTAGAAGGGAAGGAAATGGGATTGGATCACAAACTATCCAACCCTGTGGCTCTCACACACATTTTACAGTTCAAAGAAGAAGATGGAAAGAGTGGGAAAAGAATGAGAATTTAAAAAAGTCGGACTAGAACCCGGTTCGAAGCCCCGTACACCCGTGACCGCTCACCGCAAAAGCTGGAGAACGACTGAATCTTGAGAAAGTTGAAATCTTGCAAATTCTGAAATATGACGGACAATCACCCTACGAAGACTGCAATCTAGCTTTGCGTTATCAGCACCCTGACGGCGCATTCTTTCAATGAAAACTTTAGCTTTAACTTTCAGGTCCTCGAAAAGTAACGTTGATCGAGCAATCCTGAGAAGTTCACCAAAAAACGAAGAATAAAAAATGGATTCAGGCATGTTGCTATCTTTATGTGGCATTCGAACTATAGAATCAACATAAAAGGGCTTGCGGAACGAGCGTTCTGTTTTCGCAAAGCGAAGAAATCTCAAAATCATAGTTTTTATAATCTTTGAAAGTGGTTTTTCTTGGTGGTTTGATTTTTTTGTGTGTCTTTATTTCATTTGTTAGTAAGATTTGAGGTAAATGGTCTGAGATAGCGCTGACAATATTCCCTGAAATAAAATCATCCCCCATATAATTTGAAAATATATTATCAATGAGCGTCTTGCTGTGGGGTGTTATTCTGGTAGGCCTGATGATAAAAGGTTTGAGGCAAGCCGATAAATTTTGTTCGAGAAAGTCATGAGTCTCCTGATGTGAGTCAGATTTTAACAAGTCAATATTAAAGTCACCCATTAAGTAGGTTTTTTTATTTTCATTAGAAATTTTTTCAAGTGTTTTAGTATAGAAAGTTTTAAAATCTGACATAGTCATGTTTGGGTGTTTGTAGATGCAGCCTACAATTGTGTTGGATTCCGCATTGTCAATTACTTCAACAAATTTTGATTCTGTTTTTCCACTAATTTTTATGTCAAGATCCGGGCGAGGTTGAAAACTTATGCCCTTTTTAACGTAGATTCTAACACCTCCCTTGGAGGCTTCAGTGAAACAGTCTGCAGGTTTATAGCCGTCCAGGCTAAGTGGATTGTCTCCATTTTTTAGTCCAGTTTCAGTAATTCCAATAAAATGAAAATCTATATCACATTGTAGAAGTAATTGTTTTAGTTCTGTGAAATGTAGGTTCAATGATGCAATATTTAAATGCAGAAAAGAATTTTTGAAATTTTTATTTTTTAAGGTAGTTTTGAGATCTGGAGTTGTATAATATTTACAAGTGTGTAATAGTGGATTTTCATTTTCCTCGGAGGTATTTGCATAGAGAGACTCCATTGTTTCTAAGAATTTTCTACGTTCCTCATCAAGATCCTTATCAAAATTAAGAGAAGTAGCAGCCTTACCTTTGTTTAGATGGGATATAGAATCAGAAGAAATTGAATTGTAAGGGACATTGGATTGTATACACTTACGACAGCTCCAGTTGTAGTCATTGTCATTGATATGGTTGTACTCATCGTCAGTCGTGTTGTTGCATCGTGTATGTACCCAGGTGTTGCACATATCACACAAAATTGCTCTGTGATTCTTTGCGACTGGATTTTGACATTGGTTGCAAGGATATTTTATATTTCTAGCTGGCATGGAGAAAGAGAGAGAGAGAGAAAATAAAAGATAAAGAGAGAGAGAGTGAATTAGGTTTTGGTTAGTTGTCTACAAAAAAAGACTTTGACTCAGTGGGCATTGGAGTGAGGTTGGTGGTATAATTGACCTATAACTAGTATGTATAAATATCTAATGGATAAAGTAAATATCTCTCTCTAATATATACACTGAAAAAAGGCAAAAAGAAAAAAAAAAGGGCTAGGATCATACAAATTTATGTATGACTGAACTAGGTTTTACTGTCTCTTATTTTGGAGCTTGATAGAATCAATAACTTTTTTTCCAAAGTGTGATTCTAGATCATGGATGTGCCCAATCACAAGCTTGTTATCATTACTGTCTATGATCCTAATAGTGCCGTTGATGGTGTAAAAACTTTTCACAAGTTTCTTTTTGAACAGTGCATTACACTTTCCGAAGAGACCCCTGTAGTAGGGGCAAAGGGATTCGTTGATATAAATTTTATGGCCAACCTTCTTCTCACGGAGAGAGTTCTTTTGACCATCAGTTAAGTCTTTGAGTTTTTTCCTGCTTCTCAAAGCGTTCAAGACGGTTCTGCGGTTTACAGATTTCATAATTACAACGTTATTGTCTTTTAGTTTGTGTATAGCATGGAAGTCAGACTTCTTGTATACTTTACCACCATCAGCGGTGGCATTCAGGACAGCAATAGCAGCATCTTCTACATTTTCATTTTCGACTGCTTCAAACCCATGTAACTCGATACACTCTCTGCGACTGTATTGTTCCTGTGAATACAATCTCCTTTCAACTTCCACAAGTCTGGCATCAAAATCTTGCTTCTTTTGTGTTTGAATCATGTTTTTAATTTCATTAAGTTGTCCACGAATGTCGTTTAGCTCTTCTCTCAATCCTTGGTTTTCGTTCTTTTGGAGCTCTAACTCTATGTGGAGTGAAGCAATTTCTTTGTTTTTGTCGTTGTTTTCCTTATCCAGTTCATTCGCCAGTTTGATGAGATCGTCTTTGTTCAAACTTTTGTTTATTGGTTTTATTCCATTTAGTCACTGAGTATAAGATCAAATTAAATAAAACATTATGATGAGCCAGTGCCTGGACGAAATGAAATTTCTGCAGCAGCAAGCCGATCATCGTGCCAAGAATGGCATTTTGTGTCGTAAAAGAAAATCAAGCAACACACAAACACATAAAGCAACACACAAACCTCTTAAAAAAAAAAGGAAAATCAAGCAACACACAAACACATAAAGCAACACACAAACCTCTTGCAAAAAAAAAAAGCCAAAAACAAACATTTTACGTATCCAGTCCTGGAGCTAACGCCAATTGCCCTGGACAGGATGGAGGGACGGAGGCATGGAGATGGACAAAACATGATGGAGATAGAAAGGACAAAAGCTTCAGATAGCACCTCTCTCACATCAACTCAATCTGCTCCTTCATCTGTGGTAGATGGAAACGGCTACGTCGCCTTTAGTTATAAAATCAAATAAGGCTGAAAAAAAATGCCATTGGAAAAATTGCAAAGAATTGATGGAGACATCAGAAGAGGTGTAGATTGCTATGGCGCGCCAAAGCGGAAATAAATACTATCTTTTTGAAACAATACTATCTTCGTTTAAAACATATTATCTTTTTTTAAAAACATACTATCTTTTTTAAAACATACTATTTTTTGCTTAAAAAATACTATTTTCGTTTAAAACATAGTATCTTTAAAAAATAATACTATTTTTTAAAACAATACTATCTTTGTTGTAAACATACTATCTTCGTTTAAAAAATACTATCTTTTAAAAAAATACTATCTTTTTTCGAATATAGGTTGCCTCGATTATTCAAATTTGTGTAATTTTCATTTTGAGGGGCGTGTAATGGGCGTTGGTTTTATCGTGTTTATTTTACATGGCCTCATCCGCCCACATGCAAGACCAACATAACAAGATGGCTTCCGGCTCCCTACAAGATCTGACCTGACTGACAGTAAAATGGCCCAAAATGGCTACTCGTGGCAGACCATTGAAAGATATCAACGAAGACCAAGTCCTTGCACTAAAAACAATAGGGTTCAAATGGAAGGAAATTGCTGATCTTATTGGACCATCCAGCAAGCATGGTTCCGCCGTCCCACCATGCGCGGGTCATGCATGTAAACTTTAAAATGAGCGAGGCAAGACGTGCCAACCTCGTTTCCAGACTGTTTTCGAAAAGATAGTATGTTTTAAAAAAGATAGTATCGTTTTAAAATAGATAGTATTGTTTAAAAAAAGATAGTATCATTACAAAAGATAGTATATTTTTAAACGAAGATAGTATGTTTTAAACGAGAATAGTATTTTTTCAAACGGAAATAGTATTTTTTCAACGAAAATAGTATTTTTTGAACGAAAATAGTATGTTTTAATCGAAAATAGTATTTTTTTAAAAAGATAGTATGTTTTAAACCAAGATAGTATTGTTTTAATGGTTGGATGCTACACCTGGAGACATTTGTGATGAGTCTGTTTCTTGAGAATTGGAGAGTTGTGACATGTTGAAAGTGTATTGAATGTGTTGGTGTTGAAGAAAATATGCGTAGGAATATATTGACAGATGTTAAGAAGTTCAATTTGTTGTGATTTATCAGATATTGGTAGATATAAAGATAAATAGTTATAAAGATTTTTTAGGCCAGCTAAATTCACGTCCTCACAGCTCGGCTACCATTTTGCGAAAAAATAACAGATAAAAAATACTCATTCCACTGAGTATAAGATCAAATTAAATAAAACATTATGATGAGCCAGTGCCTGGACGAAATGAAATTTCTGCAGCAGCAAGCCGATCATCGTGCCAAGAATGGCATTTTGTGTCGTAAAAGAAAATCAAGCAACACACAAACACATAAAGCAACACACAAACCTCTTAAAAAAAAAAAGGAAAATCAAGCAACACACAAACACATAAAGCAACACACAAACCTCTTGCAAAAAAAAAAAGCCAAAAACAAACATTTTACGTATCCAGTCCTGGAGCTAACGCCAATTGCCCTGGACAGGATGGAGGGACGGAGGCATGGAGATGGACAAAACATGATGGAGATAGAAAGGACAAAAGCTTCAGATAGCACCTCTCTCACATCAACTCAATCTGCTCCTTCATCTGTGGTAGATGGAAACGGCTACGTCGCCTTTAGTTATAAAATCAAATAAGGCTGAAAAAAAATGCCATTGGAAAAATTGCAAAGTATTGATGGAGACATCAGAAGAGCTCCAGGAACACCTAATCGGCTGTCATGCGAAGCCGATTTTTGTGTGTTCCTGGAGCGAGTGTAAAAGTACTTTCGAAACGAAAGCTAAGTTTCTGGTGCACCTGAAACGCCACTCTGGTGTTGAAAAAGGAAAATGGAGATGCAAATTTGCTGGGTGCGGGAAAGAATATGCGAATTCAAGCAATCGGTCGAAACATCATCGAGTGCACAATAAAAGAAAATCATATAAGTGCGATGTCTGTGATCTATCGTACGATTACGCAAATTCGTTAAATAAACACAAGAAGCGCGCCCATTAAATATTTAAAAAAATCACAAGAAAAATCAGAAAAATCAGAAAAAGTGTGTAAAATAACAATGAGAAAAGAAGTATACTTTCTACTAAACAAAGTTGCCACACCTTTGACACGTTTCTGCCACAACGTTGTAGAAAGCATACTAGAAGGGAAGGAAATGGGATTGGATCACAACTATCCAACCCTGTGGCTCTCACACACATTTTACAGTTCAAAGAAGAAGATGGAAAGAGTGGGAAAAGAATGAGAATTTAAAAAAAGTCGGACTAGAACCCGGTTCGAAGCCCCGTACACCCGTGACCGCTCACCGCAAAAGCTGGAGAACGACTGAATCTTGAGAAAGTTGAAATCTTGCAAATTCTGAAATATGACGGACAATCACCCTACGAAGACTGCAATCTAGCTTTGCGTTATCAGCACCCTGACGGCGCATTCTTTCAATGAAAACTTTAGCTTTAACTTTCAGGTCCTCGAAAAGTAACGTTGATCGAGCAATCCTGAGAAGTTCACCAAAAAACGAAGAATAAAAAATGGATTCAGGCATGTTGCTATCTTTATGTGGCATTCGAACTATAGAATCAACATAAAAGGGCTTGCGGAACGAGCGTTCTGTTTTCGCAAAGCGAAGAAATCTCAAAATCATAGTTTTTATAATCTTTGAAAGTGGTTTTTCTTGGTGGTTTGATTTTTTTGTGTGTCTTTATTTCATTTGTTAGTAAGATTTGAGGTAAATGGTCTGAGATAGCGCTGACAATATTCCCTGAAATAAAATCATCCCCCATATAATTTGAAAATATATTATCAATGAGCGTCTTGCTGTGGGGTGTTATTCTGGTAGGCCTGATGATAAAAGGTTTGAGGCAAGCCGATAAATTTTGTTCGAGAAAGTCATGAGTCTCCTGATGTGAGTCAGATTTTAACAAGTCAATATTAAAGTCACCCATTAAGTAGGTTTTTTTATTTTCATTAGAAATTTTTTCAAGTGTTTTAGTATAGAAAGTTTTAAAATCTGACATAGTCATGTTTGGGTGTTTGTAGATGCAGCCTACAATTGTGTTGGATTCCGCATTGTCAATTACTTCAACAAATTTTGATTCTGTTTTTCCACTAATTTTTATGTCAAGATCCGGGCGAGGTTGAAAACTTATGCCCTTTTTAACGTAGATTCTAACACCTCCCTTGGAGGCTTCAGTGAAACAGTCTGCAGGTTTATAGCCGTCCAGGCTAAGTGGATTGTCTCCATTTTTTAGTCCAGTTTCAGTAATTCCAATAAAATGAAAATCTATATCACATTGTAGAAGTAATTGTTTTAGTTCTGTGAAATGTAGGTTCAATGATGCAATATTTAAATGCAGAAAAGAATTTTTGAAATTTTTATTTGTTAAGGTAGTTTTGAGATCTGGAGTTGTATAATATTTACAAGTGTGTAATAGTGGATTTTCATTTTCCTCGGAGGTATTTGCATAGAGAGACTCCATTGTTTCTAAGAATTTTCTACGTTCCTCATCAAGATCCTTATCAAAATTAAGAGAAGTAGCAGCCTTACCTTTGTTTAGATGGGATATAGAATCAGAAGAAATTGAATTGTAAGGGACATTGGATTGTATACACTTACGACAGCTCCAGTTGTAGTCATTGTCATTGATATGGTTGTACTCATCGTCAGTCGTGTTGTTGCATCGTGTATGTACCCAGGTGTTGCACATATCACACAAAATTGCTCTGTGATTCTATGCGACTGGATTTTGACATTGGTTGCAAGGATATTTTATATTTCTAGCTGGCATGGAGAAAGAGAGAGAGAGAGAGAGAAAAAAAAATAAAGAGAGAGAGAGTGAATTAGGTTTTGGTTAGTTGTCTACAAAAAAGACTTTGACTCAGTGGGCATTGGAGTGAGGTTGGTGGTATAATTGACCTATAACTAGTATGTATAAATATCTAATGGATAAATAAAGTAAATATCTCTCTCTAATATATACACTGAAAAAAGGCAAAAAGAAAAAAAAAAGGGCTAGGATCATACAAATATATGTATGACTGAACTAGGTTTTACTGTCTCTTATTTTGGAGCTTGATAGAATCAATAACTTTTTTTCCAAAGTGTGATTCTAGATCATGGATGTGCCCAATCACAAGCTTGTTATCATTACTGTCTATGATCCTAATAGTGCCGTTGATGGTGTAAAAACTTTTCACAAGTTTCTTTTTGAACAGTGCATTACACTTTCCGAAGAGACCCCTGTAGTAGGGGCAAAGGGATTCGTTGATATAAATTTTATGGCCAACCTTCTTCTCACGGAGAGAGTTCTTTTGACCATCAGTTAAGTCTTTGAGTTTTTTCCTGCTTCTCAAAGCGTTCAAGACGGTTCTGCGGTTTACAGATTTCATAATTACAACGTTATTGTCTTTTAGTTTGCGTATAGCATGGAAGTCAGACTTCTTGTATACTTTACCACCATCAGCGGTGGCATTCAGGACAGCAATAGCAGCATCTTCTACATTTTCATTTTCGACTGCTTCAAACCCATGTAACTCGATACACTCTCTGCGACTGTATTGTTCCTGTGAATACAATCTCCTTTCAACTTCCACAAGTCTGGCATCAAAATCTTGCTTCTTTTGTGTTTGAATCATGTTTTTAATTTCATTAAGTTGTCCACGAATGTCGTTTAGCTCTTCTCTCAATCCTTGGTTTTCGTTCTTTTGGAGCTCTAACTCTATGTGGAGTGAAGCAATTTCTTTGTTTTTGTCGTTGTTTTCCTTATCCAGTTCATTCGCCAGTTTGATGAGATCGTCTTTGTTCAAACTTTTGTTTATTGGTTTTATTCCATTTAGTCACTGAGTATAAGATCAAATTAAATAAAACATTATGATGAGCCAGTGCCTGGACGAAATGAAATTTCTGCAGCAGCAAGCCGATCATCGTGCCAAGAATGGCATTTTGTGTCGTAAAAGAAAATCAAGCAACACACAAACACATAAAGCAACACACAAACCTCTTAAAAAAAAAAGGAAAATCAAGCAACACACAAACACATAAAGCAACACACAAACCTCTTGCAAAAAAAAAAAGCCAAAAACAAACATTTTACGTATCCAGTCCTGGAGCTAGCGCCAATTGCCCTGGACAGGATGGAGGGACGGAGGCATGGAGATGGACAAAACATGATGGAGATAGAAAGGACAAAAGCTTCAGATAGCACCTCTCTCACATCAACTCAATCTGCTCCTTCATCTGTGGTAGATGGAAACGGCTACGTCGCCTTTAGTTATAAAATCAAATAAGGCTGAAAAAAAATGCCATTGGAAAAATTGCAAAGTATTGATGGAGACATCAGAAGAGCTCCAGGAACACCTAATCGGCTGTCATGCGAAGCCGATTTTTGTGTGTTCCTGGAGCGAGTGTAAAAGTACTTTCGAAACGAAAGCTAAGTTTCTGGTGCACCTGAAACGCCACTCTGGTGTTGAAAAAGGAAAATGGAGATGCAAATTTGCTGGGTGCGGGAAAGAATATGCGAATTCAAGCAATCGGTCGAAACATCATCGAGTGCACAATAAAAGAAAATCATATAAGTGCGATGTCTGTGATCTATCGTACGATTACGCAAATTCGTTAAATAAACACAAGAAGCGCGCCCATTAAATATTTAAAAAAATCACAAAAATCAGAAAAAGTGTGTAAAATAACAATGAGAAAAGAAGTATACTTTCTACTAAACAAAGTTGCCACACCTTTGACACGTTTCTGCCACAACGTTGTAGAAAGCATACTAGAAGGGAAGGAAATGGGATTGGATCACAACTATCCAACCCTGTGGCTCTCACACACATTTTACAGTTCAAAGAAGAAGATGGAAAGAGTGGGAAAAGAATGAGAATTTAAAAAAAGTCGGACTAGAACCCGGTTCGAAGCCCCGTACACCCGTGACCGCTCACCGCAAAAGCTGGAGAACGACTGAATCTTGAGAAAGTTGAAATCTTGCAAATTCTGAAATATGACGGACAATCACCCTACGAAGACTGCAATCTAGCTTTGCGTTATCAGCACCCTGACGGCGCATTCTTTCAATGAAAACTTTAGCTTTAACTTTCAGGTCATCGAAAAGTAACGTTGATCGAGCAATCCTGAGAAGTTCACCAAAAAACGAAGAATAAAAAATGGATTCAGGCATGTTGCTATCTTTATGTGGCATTCGAACTATAGAATCAACATAAAAGGGCTTGCGGAACGAGCGTTCTGTTTTCGCAAAGCGAAGAAATCTCAAAATCATAGTTTTTATAATCTTTGAAAGTGGTTTTTCTTGGTGGTTTGATTTTTTTTGTGTGTCTTTATTTCATTTGTTAGTAAGATTTGAGGTAAATGGTCTGAGATAGCGCTGACAATATTCCCTGAAATAAAATCATCCCCCATATAATTTGAAATATATTATCAATGAGGGTCTTGCTGTGGGGTGTTATTCTGGTAGGCCTGATGATAAAAGGTTTGAGGCAAGCCGATAAATTTTGTTCGAGAAAGTCATGAGTCTCCTGATGTGAGTCAGATTTTAACAAGTCAATATTAAAGTCACCCATTAAGTAGGTTTTTTTATTTTCATTAGAAATTTTTTCAAGTGTTTTAGTATAGAAAGTTTTAAAATCTGACATAGTCATGTTTGGGTGTTTTGTAGATGCAGCCTACAATTGTGTTGGATTCCGCATTGTCAATTACTTCAACAAATTTTGATTCTGTTTTTCCACTAATTTTATGTCAAGATCCGGGCGAGGTTGAAAACTTATGCCCTTTTTAACGTAGATTCTAACACCTCCCTTGGAGGCTTCAGTGAAACAGTCTGCAGGTTTATAGCCGTCCAGGCTAAGTGGATTGTCTCCATTTTTTAGTCCAGTTTCAGTAATTCCAATAAAATGAAAATCTATATCACATTATAGAAGTAATAGTTTTAGTTCTGTGAAATGTAGGTTCAATGATGCAATATTTAAATGCAGAAAAGAATTTTTGAAATTTTTATTTTTTAAGGTAGTTTTGAGATCTGGAGTTGTATAATATTTACAAGTGTGTAATAGTGGATTTTCATTTTCCTCGGAGGTATTTGCATAGAGAGACTCCATTGTTTCTAAGAATTTTCTACGTTCCTCATCAAGATCCTTATCAAAATTAAGAGAAGTAGCAGCCTTACCTTTGTTTAGATGGGATATAGAATCAGAAGAAATTGAATTGTAAGGGACATTGGATTGTATACACTTACGACAGCTCCAGTTGTAGTCATTGTCATTGATATGGTTGTACTCATCGTCAGTCGTGTTGTTGCATCGTGTATGTACCCAGGTGTTGCACATATCACACAAAATTGCTCTGTGATTCTTTGCGACTGGATTTTGACATTGGTTGCAAGGATATTTTATATTTCTAGCTGGCATGGAGAAAGAGAGGGAGAGAGAGAGAGAGAATTAGGTTTTGGTTAGTTGTCTACAAAAAAAGACTTTGACTCAGTGGGCATTGGAGTGAGGTTGGTGGTATAACGGACCTATAACTAGTATGTATAAATATCTAATGGATAAATAAAGTAAATATCTCTGTCTAATATATACACTGAAAAAAGGCAAAAAGAAAAAAAAAGGGCTAGGATCATACAAATTTATGTATGACTGAACTAGGTTTTACTGTCTCTTATTTTGGAGCTTGATAGAATCAATAACTTTTTTTCCAAAGTGTGATTCTAGATCATGGATGTGCCCAATCACAAGCTTGTTATCATTACTGTCTATGATCCTAATAGTGCCGTTGATGGTGTAAAAACTTTTCACAAGTTTCTTTTTGAACAGTGCATTACACTTTCCGAAGAGACCCCTGTAGTAGGGGCAAAGGGATTCGTTGATATAAATTTTATGGCCAACCTTCTTCTCACGGAGAGAGTTCTTTTGACCATCAGTTAAGTCTTTGAGTTTTTTCCTGCTTCTCAAAGCGTTCAAGACGGTTCTGCGGTTTACAGATTTCATAATTACAACGTTATTGTCTTTTAGTTTGTGTATAGCATGGAAGTCAGACTTCTTGTATACTTTACCACCATCAGCGGTGGCATTCAGGACAGCAATAGCAGCATCTTCTACATTTTCATTTTCGACTGCTTCAAACCCATGTAACTCGATACACTCTCTGCGACTGTATTGTTCCTGTGAATACAATCTCCTTTCAACTTCCACAAGTCTGGCATCAAAATCTTGCTTCTTTTGTGTTTGAATCATGTTTTTAATTTCATTAAGTTGTCCACGAATGTCGTTTAGCTCTTCTCTCAATCCTTGGTTTTCGTTCTTTTGGAGCTCTAACTCTATGTGGAGTGAAGCAATTTCTTTGTTTTTGTCGTTGTTTTCCTTATCCAGTTCATTCGCTAGTTTGATGAGATCGTCTTTGTTCAAACTTTTGTTTATTGGTTTTATTCCATTTAGTCACTGAGTATAAGATCAAATTAAATAAAACATTATGATGAGCCAGTGCCTGGACGAAATGAAATTTCTGCAGCAGCAAGCCGATCATCGTGCCAAGAATGGCATTTTGTGTCGTAAAAGAAAATCAAGCAACACACAAACACATAAAGCAACACACAAACCTCTTAAAAAAAAAAAAGGAAAATCAAGCAACACACAAACACATAAAGCAACACACAAACCTCTTGCAAAAAAAAAAAGCCAAAAACAAACATTTTACGTATCCAGTCCTGGAGCTAACGCCAATTGCCCTGGACAGGATGGAGGGACGGAGGCATGGAGATGGACAAAACATGATGGAGATAGAAAGGACAAAAGCTTCAGATAGCACCTCTCTCACATCAACTCAATCTGCTCCTTCATCTGTGGTAGATGGAAACGGCTACGTCGCCTTTAGTTATAAAATCAAATAAGGCTGAAAAAAAATGCCATTGGAAAAATTGCAAAGTATTGATGGAGACATCAGAAGAGGTGTAGATTGCTATGGCGCGCCAAAGCGGAAATAAATACTATCTTTTTGAAACAATACTATCTTCGTTTAAAACATATTATCTTTTTTTAAAAACATACTATCTTCGTTTAAAACATACTATCTTTTTTAAAACATACTATTTTTTGCTTAAAAAATACTATTTTCGTTTAAAACATAGTATCTTTAAAAATAATACTATTTTTACTATCTTTCATACTATCTTTTAAAACAATACTATCTTTGTTGTAAACATACTATCTTCGTTTAAAAAATACTATCTTTTAAAAAATACTATCTTTTTTCGAATATAGGTTGCCTCGATTATTCAAATTTGTGTAATTTCATTTTGAGGGGCGTGTAATGGGCGTTGGTTTTATCGTGTTTATTTTATATGGCCTCATCCGCCCACATGCAGGACCAACATAACAAGATGGCTTCCGGCTCCCTACAAGATCTGACCTGACTGACAGTAAAATGGCCCAAATGGCTACTCGTGGCAGACCATTGAAAGATATCAACGAAGACCAAGTCCTTGCACTAAAAACAATAGGGTTCAAATGGAAGGAAATTGCTGATCTTATTGGACCATCCAGCAAGCATGGTTCCGCCGTCCCACCATGCGCGGGTCATGCATGTAAACTTTAAAATGAGCGAGGCAAGACGTGCCAACCTCGTTTCCAGACTGTTTTCGAAAAGATAGTATGTTTTAAAAAAGATAGTATCGTTTTAAATAGATAGTATCATTACAAAAGATAGTATATTTTTAAACGAAGATAGTATGTTTTAAACGAGAATAGTATTTTTTCAAACGGAAATAGTATTTTTTCAACGAAATAGTATTTTTGAACGAAAATAGTATGTTTTAATCGAAAATAGTATTTTTTTAAAAGATAGTATGTTTTTAAACCAAGATAGTATTGTTTTAATGGTTGGATGCTACACCTGGAGACATTTGTGATGAGTCTGTTTCTTGAGAATTGGAGAGTTGTGACATGTTGAAAGTGTATTGAATGTGTTGGTGTTGAAGAAAATATGCGTAGGAATATATTGACAGATGTTAAGAAGTTCAATTTGTTGTGATTTATCAGATATTGGTAGATATAAAGATAAATAGTTATAAAGATTTTTTAGGCCAGCTAAATTCACGTCCTCACAGCTCGGCTACCATTTTGCGAAAAAAATAACAGATAAAAAATACTCATTCCACTGAGTATAAGATCAAATTAAATAAAACATTATGATGAGCCAGTGCCTGGACGAAATGAAATTTCTGCAGCAGCAAGCCGATCATCGTGCCAAGAATGGCATTTTGTGTCGTAAAAGAAAATCAAGCAACACACAAACACATAAAGCAACACACAAACCTCTTAAAAAAAAAAAGGAAAATCAAGCAACACACAAACACATAAAGCAACACACAAACCTCTTGCAAAAAAAAAAAGCCAAAAACAACATTTTACGTATCCAGTCCTGGAGCTAACGCCAATTGCCCTGGACAGGATGGAGGGACGGAGGCATGGAGATGGACAAAACATGATGGAGATAGAAAGGACAAAAGCTTCAGATAGCACCTCTCTCACATCAACTCAATCTGCTCCTTCATCTGTGGTAGATGGAAACGGCTACGTCGCCTTTAGTTATAAAATCAAATAAGGCTGAAAAAAAATGCCATTGGAAAAATTGCAAAGTATTGATGGAGACATCAGAAGAGGTGTAGATTGCTATGGCGCGCCAAAGCGGAAATAAATACTATCTTTTTGAAACAATATTATCTTTTTTTAAAAACATACTATCTTCGTTTAAAACATACTATCTTTTTTAAAACATACTATTTTTTGCTTAAAAAATACTATTTTCGTTTAAAACATAGTATCTTTAAAAAATAATACTATTTTTACTATCTTTCATACTATCTTTTTAAAACAATACTATCTTTGTTGTAAACATACTATCTTCGTTTAAAAAATACTATCTTTTAAAAAAATACTATCTTTTTTCGAATATAGGTTGCCTCGATTATTCAAATTTGTGTAATTTCATTTTGAGGGGCGTGTAATGGGCGTTGGTTTTATCGTGTTTATTTTATATGGCCTCATCCGCCCACATGCAGGACCAACATAACAAGATGGCTTCCGGCTCCCTACAAGATCTGACCTGACTGACAGTAAAATGGCCCAAAATGGCTACTCGTGGCAGACCATTGAAAGATATCAACGAAGACCAAGTCCTTGCACTAAAAACAATAGGGTTCAAATGGAAGGAAATTGCTGATCTTATTGGACCATCCAGCAAGCATGGTTCCGCCGTCCCACCATGCGCGGGTCATGCATGTAAACTTTAAAATGAGCGAGGCAAGACGTGCCAACCTCGTTTCCAGACTGTTTTCGAAAAGATAGTATGTTTTAAAAAAGATAGTATCGTTTTAAAATAGATAGTATTGTTTAAAAAAAGATAGTATCATTACAAAAGATAGTATGTTTTAAACGAGAATAGTATTTTTTCAAACGGAAATAGTATTTTTTCAACGAAAATAGTATTTTTTGAACGAAAATAGTATGTTTTAATCGAAAATAGTATTTTTTTAAAAAGATAGTATGTTTTAAACCAAGATAGTATTGTTTTAATGGTGGATGCTACACCTGGAGACATTTGTGATGAGTCTGTTTCTTGAGAATTGGAGAGTTGTGACATGTTGAAAGTGTATTGAATGTGTTGGTGTTGAAGAAAATATGCGTAGGAATATATTGACAGATGTTAAGAAGTTCAATTTGTTGTGATTTATCAGATATTGGTAGATATAAAGATAAATAGTTATAAAGATTTTTTAGGCCAGCTAAATTCACGTCCTCACAGCTCGGCTACCATTTTGCGAAAAAAATAACAGATAAAAAATACTCATTCCACTGAGTATAAGATCAAATTAAATAAAACATTATGATGAGCCAGTGCCTGGACGAAATGAAATTTCTGCAGCAGCAAGCCGATCATCGTGCCAAGAATGGCATTTTGTGTCGTAAAAGAAAATCAAGCAACACACAAACACATAAAGCAACACACAAACCTCTTAAAAAAAAAAAGGAAAATCAAGCAACACACAAACACATAAAGCAACACACAAACCTCTTGCAAAAAAAAAAAGCCAAAAACAAACATTTTACGTATCCAGTCCTGGAGCTAACGCCAATTGCCCTGGACAGGATGGAGGGACGGAGGCATGGAGATGGACAAAACATGATGGAGATAGAAAGGACAAAAGCTTCAGATAGCACCTCTCTCACATCAACTCAATCTGCTCCTTCATCTGTGGTAGATGGAAACGGCTACGTCGCCTTTAGTTATAAAATCAAATAAGGCTGAAAAAAAATGCCATTGGAAAAATTGCAAAGTATTGATGGAGACATCAGAAGAGCTCCAGGAACACCTAATCGGCTGTCATGCGAAGCCGATTTTTGTGTGTTCCTGGAGCGAGTGTAAAAGTACTTTCGAAACGAAAGCTAAGTTTCTGGTGCACCTGGTGCGTTCTGGTGTTGAAAAAGGAAAATGGAGATGCAAATTTGCTGGGTGCGGGAAAGAATATGCGAATTCAAGCAATCGGTCGAAACATCATCGAGTGCACAATAAAAGAAAATCATATAAGTGCGATGTCTGTGATCTATCGTACGATTACGCAAATTCGTTAAATAAACACAAGAAGCGCGCCCATTAAATATTTAAAAAAATCACAAGAAAAATTAGAAAAATCAGAAAAAGTGTGTAAAATAACAATGAGAAAAGAAGTATACTTTCTACTAAACAAAGTTGCCACACCTTTGACACGTTTCTGCCACAACGTTGTAGAAAGCATACTAGAAGGGAAGGAAATGGGATTGGATCACAACTATCCAACCCTGTGGCTCTCACACACATTTTACAGTTCAAAGAAGAAGATGGAAAGAGTGGGAAAAGAATGAGAATTTAAAAAAGTCGGACTAGAACCCGGTTCGAAGCCCCGTACACCCGTGACCGCTCACCGCAAAAGCTGGAGAACGACTGAATCTTGAGAAAGTTGAAATCTTGCAAATTCTGAAATATGACGGACAATCACCCTACGAAGACTGCAATCTAGCTTTGCGTTATCAGCACCCTGACGGCGCATTCTTTCAATGAAAACTTTAGCTTTAACTTTCAGGTCCTCGAAAAGTAACGTTGATCGAGCAATCCTGAGAAGTTCACCAAAAAACGAAGAATAAAAAATGGATTCAGGCATGTTGCTATCTTTATGTGGCATTCGAACTATAGAATCAACATAAAAGGGCTTGCGGAACGAGCGTTCTGTTTTCGCAAAGCGAAGAAATCTCAAAATGTACAACTCCATTATTAATGGTGAATTACAAAAAAAGAAAAACTAATAGGACCTTACAATTCACGTTGAATTTATTGCCAGTGAGAATGTTTGAAAAATTAGAAATGTATGAAGACAGAGGTGTTCCAAAAGCACCTGGCCTGGGGGTATTTGAAAAGTCATTTGTACTCGATTTTGTGATAGTTTTATAACAGCTTTAAAAAATCTTCCTGATCAAAATTACAAAAATATCTGCTCAATACAACTTTCCACAGGGTAAAATAACAAAAAATAATATCAAAAATAAAAAATAAAACTCTAAAAACTAGCATCATAGCTCATATTGGACTTAGGGGTGTTACAGAGAGTATTCTATACAAGGCTTTTGAACTAAAAATAATTTGATGTGTCTTAAAAAAAGCATCTTCAATAAGATTCTCAACATACGTATCGTGTGAAAAAAGACCCTTTCTTAATCATGAGGTCATGTTGAATTATTAATGAAAAACTGCAGCATAAAAACAATAATACACTGATGTGTTATTGAAAGTGTAGTTTTTCTTTTCATTGTTTTGCTGTTGTAGTTTTTGAATATTCAAGGTGAGATAGTGATCAAGAAAGTAGAGCTTTTGATAAAAATAAGTTCCCTTAAGGTAACAGTAAAAAGTGGATTCCATTTTCACAAAAATATCAATAGTTTATAATTTTCTAGTTTTCATACATTCATCCGATTCATGCAATCGAAAAAACAAATCTTGCAATGACTTTTACCCATCTCTTGCATATAAACCTCTTGAAACATTATTAGATTGTAGTAAGGCAGCAATCATTGCATTCAAACATTCACAATTTACCCCTTTCTTGTGTTGCATAAATACGTACATTGTTGTAATATATCGAAATTGTATATATTGGATGGGAATCGTGTAATGTTTACTTGATCTCAAACCATAACAAAGTCCTTCTAATTTCATGTAGAATGATTAAAAACTCCTGAAAATATTGTCTCTGTTCTTCACATCGTATCTCCGCGCCTCAACGAAAATATTACTGACCACAAATGCACAATCACCCAATATTCGATGTTCTTTGTAAAAGCGTTTACTCAAATTGTTAAACAACGACAACGTGACAACAAAATCATTGTTTGGCAACAATGCCCGCTGAATGTAAAATTTAACGATGACATTCAGTCAGTACCTTTAGCCAAATTAGGAACATTTTTCTTACTTTTACTAGTATTCCTAATTAGGAATCTTATTCCTAATTAGGAAGAAAAAAATTCCTAATTAGGAATATAAAGCAAATACCTAGATTTTCTCCAAAAATAGAAAAAATCGCACGTTAAAAAGTACTTCATAAGATTCTAACCATTCCATTTAGGTGGGAAAGAAAGATTGAGCTCTTGACTTTCTCGGGGGACCGAGCTATAATTCCTAGAAAAAACTTCACTTCTCCAGGCCTCTCCTCCCAGTAAATTTACATCTTATTTATAAAACGCGGGAAACTCACTTTCTTCGTGATAATAAAAACGGCAGTTCGTTTAATTCCTAATTTGGAATTATTTTTTTGGGGGGTTAATAATTCCACCATCCGCGAATGAAATTTTTCAATTTTTTGAATAGTTATCATATTTGGTATACCGAATCTATTGGTCATACTTGGAATTTGCGAATGTAGCTCGTTTCAGAGATATTAAACTTTCAAATATTTCTTCCTAATTAGGCATTTTTTTCATCCTAATTAGGAATAGGATTCCTAATTAGGAATATTGGTAGAAGTAAGAAAAATGTTCCTAATTTGGCTAAAGGTACTGACTGACATTTCCAATAAAATTATAAAGTCTAAACGTTAAAATATTTTGAAATCCAAATGTTGTTTTAAATCTGACTTGACTGCTATTTGGGTTGGTTTGATCAAGCCTTAAAAATAGTTTTCGTTGAAATCAATTGATGTAATAGGAACGGTTACTCCAATCAAATTATCACAAGAATGTACCATGAAGTTTGAATGCCAAAAGGTAAACAACCATCAGACCATTCTGACCATTTATCGAAAATTTCATTCAGCGGTTGACAGCCATAACACATCAGCAACAAGTGGAGGATAGGATAGATCTCACCTCTCCCAGACGAAGTGGTAAAAAAACCTCGAATGATACTCTGAGTAAAATTTCCATTAAGTATGAACAGCAGCAACGTCATTTTACAAGCAAAGGATGCCTCCAGTAGCTTAAAAAATCAGCAGGATCCTGCCTTGACAAAAATCGCCATCTTTGTTTATGTTTCGCAAGTGTGCAAAAGTGAAAAACAGACATCTCGCACTTGATTGGATATTCAAACTCGATATAATTTTAGATACACTTTTACTTTTTTTTAAAATATGTATGATTTTTGAAAAAAATGACAAAAACAGAACCAAAGTTTTACTAAAATTAATTTTCAATAAAATTTACGAGGTAAATGCTTCTTTTCGGTGGCTAAACAGGTGCCATTCTTCAATACAGAGCAAAGTCGACATTTATCGTCGGAGGTAGCAGTTTTGGAAACACTTTTTCGAACATATACAAATTTACGCCCCGCGTACGCAGATCTTGCCAAAGGATGCTACACTCCCTATTCGGGCGCTTCGCGCCCTCAAAACGGTCGTTCCGCAAAAATCTATTTTATTTCTATAAAATTTTACTTCTATATGATTTTTTCGATTCTTAGCGGGACTTACAAATTCAAACATAAAAGGGGTTGCGGAACGAGCGTTCTGTTTTCGCAAAGCGAAGATAACTTAACATGAGCAAAAAAATTGACTTTGATAAGGATCCCCATAAAACTTTTACGAACATAGTTTGGATAAAAATTTTGGCATTAAAAATCGGACCCTACACAGTGGAGGCAATATTTGGCAAAAATAAGCTTAAATGGATCCTATACCTTTATTAAGTTGATTTTGATATAATAAAAGAAATCAGAAGGATGCGTGCAGCCTCATACGCTTATTATGACATTATACAGAACCCGAAAAATAAACTTTTTAGAGGTGGTAGTTAATTTACATGAAAAGTCATTGTATTTATATTTAACTAAATTTAAAAAAAAATAAAAATATGTTAAAAAGGTTATAAAATTAGGACGGATTGGTGTAACGTTATCCCATGGCTGTGTCGTAAACCTGAAAGTTGGAATTTGATTTAGTTCTTTTACAGGCCCGGCCGGCCTTGCCAACTCTATTTTTGTTATCTTTTTCATTCTGTTACTAAAACTACCACTCTAAAAATACATGATAATTGCCAAATATCGGTTACATTTATTGTTAAAATGAACTCTAAAATACATGATAAATTGCCAAATATCGGTTACAGGATTCTGAGAGGTGATTCGCTTATTTACTAAAGTCCATCTTTGTCATGAGCTTCCATAAAAAACCATTAATGCGAGAGAATCGGCCAACAGTCTTTAGGGTCGATCGACATGCAGACAATCTTTAGGATTCACCGTTCGCAATCACCAGACGTTGTTACAATCTATGGAAAATAAATACCGACAATGAACAATTCGTAACATGTCTATTTAAAAGGCAATAGAGACAATAGGCAGCTACTAAGTAGATCTTTTAGAAAGAAGTGTTGATATGATTACATAAAGCCATGCGTTTAACTTGCATTTTCTCGATTAACTTGCTTTTAGATTGATAAATATCTCCAAATGTCAGGTTTAGTTGGTTCACTTTCGTCCCCCATGAGATGCATAATTCTTTTATATACTCACTGAGTAGACCAGATACGTTAAATGAGTATACATTGAAATCTATTCATCATCGACGATTTGATCATATTCAATGTCTCTTGAACTATCTGTTGAAACGATCGGGCAATATCAATATAAGCTCGACATCTAAATATTGAATTATCTTCTGCCATCGTAACTTTAACATGGACCAACGTCTTCAAAGGTTAACAAACCTAAAGAGGATATTAAGAAAGTGAAGGTTGATAGACCATGTGAGAACCTGGTCTCTGTAACAGTTTTTTTTATAAAGTCGGTTCTAGTCTCTTCCTTTTGAAATAGTGAAAGTTCCTCTAGGAAACAAATGACTGATTTTTGTCATTTGATATGTTTTCAAAAATTGGGCAAATAAAGGTCGTACACATACATACCTGTGCTGTGAAGCAATATAATTTGTAATAGATGGATTTCTTATTAATTTTCATTACTAATGTGCATTTTGTATAATCTAGCTGTAAAATAAGAAAAAGAAAGACAATATTTGTAAATAAACGGTTATCAGAATGATTATGAACAATAACAGCTGCATTTGAATTCGAAATTTGAATGAATGTAGAAGTCCAGAGTACGAAAAATGTGAAACCGAATATATCGACAAAATGATAATTTCTTTCTTTAAATAAATAGAAGGCTGACCGCCGATATTATTGTCAATTATAACGCACAATAACCCAATTAAATATATATTAACATATTTTATCATTTTATTAACAAATTTTATCCATGCAAATATATTAATAATACAAATTCATCCCTATATTTAACATTAAAATATATCATAACAGCAACAAATAGATTTTAGAACCAAACAATCAAATGAGGTTCAAGTATCTTAGATATCTACTATAGACTGAGAAAACACTTTATATTTATATGACGAGCAGAAATCCCACCTTAGAATACAAGAAAAATTAAGCTTTTGTATGAGTGTGATCATGCACTTAAAAGATTTATTCTAGATGACTAATAGATTTTTCAAAGACGAACACCGGTGGAACCCTCCCCATTTACATTCACATTAATCAGGTTTTTGAACGTCACTTGGGCACATGGTCTATCTGACCTATAATTTCTCAATTCCAATGGTCTCCTGTCGTAAGGCTTTGGTCTCCAAGAGTCGAGAAACCCATCCCTGTCCACACCACCGTTTTTCAACCACCACTTGTATGAGGCGTAAGTCTTTGGACCCCCTTCTTGATCCCTCATGATCTTATACTTTTTGAATGTCAACAACTTGATGGGTCTTACATGCTGAATTTTGTTTCCTTTTTCTCTATTTTCCTCATTCTTTTGTCCATCTTTATTTTGGTCATTGTTCCCAACAACCCGAACTATCTTTGGTTGTTTTATATTTTCGATTTTTAATTCGGATCTTCTCATTTTTGTATTTCTTTTTATCCTGTTCTTTCTCATTCTTCTTGGGGTCCTCTGCTTGTGTCTGTTTTCCTGCTTCTCTTTCTACCTTTTCACTTTCTTTCACTTCTAAGTCTTGTTTCCCTTCCTTCTTTCTGGCTTCATCTTCTTTCATTCTGACTTCATCTTCTTTTTCTCTCACCTCTTCTTCATTCTTTTTTTTCTCATTTTCAAGTTCTTCCTTTAAAAAGTCTTCTGCACTTGTAGAATCTATTGACATGTTAAAAACTTCTTCTTTATCTTCATCCATATTTAAACTGAAATGATAACAGGCATGTAATGACAGTACACTATAAACGATATTCCGGATCAGGAGTTTCTGTAATGTAGATCGATTAAAAAGGATTTTGATGTATGGAAGTTCCACCTTTTATAACAAATACTCCTTCCCAAAAGAAACACAGTTTTAAATTCATATCAAAATAGACAGCTGATGAAAAAGTCTTTAATGAGAGCGAAATTTCTGATAACACAGTATTTCTACACCTTGGCTTTTAGTTTATATTTTCAAAGTCAAATATTTCTTCTGCAGCATAATTTAAAGGCTAAGTGCATATTCTGCTTAATTTTTGACAGTTTTCTGAAAGATCGAAGACTTTGAAAATATGTAACAGGGTACACCACGTGAAGGATAAGCCATAGGATTTTGTACCCCACCCTAAAAATATATTTACAAATAAAAAAAGAAGATTTTCAGGGTACAAGGCTGCTGAGCTGCTGTTGACATAAAAAAAGTTGATGTACCCCTAAAACAAACAACTATCAACATGTTTTAGGGTGGCATAGATAAACTACACCACTATGAAAACAACTATCAACATTCATAGGTAAAAACTCTGTATGTGACAAACAACTATCAACATGTCACCAGAGGGTGGAAACAACTATCAGCATCCACCTTTGATGGAAACAACTATCAACATCCATCAATCATCAACTTAAAGTCGTTTTCAGCAAAACAAAGAAACAGCCTTGATTTAAACTAATGATAGTGAGGCAAATTCAATTACATGTTTTAACAGTTCCTTTTCAAAAAATTAATTACATGTTTTAACAGTTCCTTTTCAAAAGAAGAAAAATTGAGCTTAGATGATTCATAGCCTTCAAAATACTGCCGAATTAACGTTTGCTTGAGTTGATTTAGAGCCTTCATTTTCCCATGTTTAATTGTTTTAATAGTTCCTTGTCTTGATTGAGATACTCAGAATTCTATCTTTGAGCTGCTGTTCCATTCATAACAGTAAGAAAATGTCATGCATTGTCAAAAGGTCTTACATCTCTGTTTTAATGCAGAATAAATTAAGTTATAATTGTTTTAAGGTTTTATCAGTCTTATTTATAAAACATGTAATTGAAAACGCCTTTCTATGCTAAGCAGAAAATTTAACAATCGCATAAAAAAAGCATCACGATGCCCTGAAACGATGTTGAGGCAATGTGATCAAGGGTCTTGAAAACAAGTTAGACCATCATTGACAAAGTGATCAAATTGACATAATAGTTCTCTGTAAGTATTCAAATCGCTGTAATGGCCAAATGTTTGAAGAGTCTCGCCACTCAAAAATTTCAATCTTTCTTCTTCTTCCCTTCTTCGTGGCATCCATGGATGATTATTGATATAATTTAGCCTATCATATGGCACTTTTTCGACCAAAGCAACATTTTCTAGTTTAGATGCCCTACTGAGGGCTGTATAAGTTATGCCAAGGTTAAGTTTCTCCATAAAAATCTCTTTATTTAACTTTATCCGAATATGAGTACATGGCTCATTAGGACCTATTGTCATACCTTGGCTTTTTGATATAGGTATACAATAACCAGGCATCAAGGGCAACCCCCTTCTAGAGCAACAGTTAGTATCACAGCGTGCTTCATTGACAGGTATAGGAACCCATGTTGGGTGTTCTGGAAGCCAGCTTAGGCCTTTGTATCTTGGGAAATCTACAACAACTGCTTCTGGAAATGATGGAGGTGCTTCTCCCTCAGCATATAATATTGCAATCACTTTCCCAATTGCTCCATTATTCAATCCAAGAGGTGTTAAGCTGAGCTGATTTTTAGTCAAAAGCACACGACTTCCAACAGCAATGTGAGAGGTTGCAGGAATTTGACCCATCTGATTAACAGATTGAGTGTGATGACGACCTTTTCCTTTGCTTGGTATAGTAGCAACAGGGATCCCCAAATCAGCTAGTTTGTTGTGGTTCTCAACATTTACTTCTTGCCACGTTTCCATAACGGTCAAACATGTGTCTGATCTAAATCCCTCTTTGGCACTTTCAGGAAGCTCACCTTCATATCTTGAATTTATTGTCTTCCAGTCATTCAAATTGAGTTTACCCTCTCTGATTCTCAGCAACATTTCCAAAAAAGACAACTGATCTGGGCCTTGTCGCATAGTTTCATTTAACAGAATACAATGTGAAAATGTACGATAGATTCCATAACCGGCAAGCTTATCTGGGGCGTCTGAGGATAATGGCTCAACATGCAAATCATGAGAATCAACTGGACCTAGCTGGCCTAAATCTCCAAAAAAATTGACAGTTGGTATTGCACCAAAGCTGTTGAAAAAATCACATGTTGCCTCCTTAAAACGTTGACTACACCATGCTAACATACGATGACTATACATACCTCTTTCATCTAAATTCAAGGTCATCAATTTCATAGAATTACCTTCCAGAGTGCTACCAGTAAGTTCACGTAAGGCAGTGAGAGATATGCTATTCAATGGCTTATCAGTTAACTGTAATGTTTTGGATTCTTTTTTCTTCACTCTTGGGATGCTTGTTGTTGAGTGAACAGGGTAGGAGAATAGATGCTGCTCCAGTAGGTGCTAAATTCATTACAGCATTGTTTCGATTGCAAATTCTTCGCGACAAATAGGTCAAGGCAACAATTGTAAATGTTTTACCACTTCCAGCCGTCCCCTGCACTAAGAGACGCACTTTTTTTTAGTGTTCATTATTCACAACAGACATAATATTAAGAATGTTAATAGCTATTATTACTCTTTGAAGAGCATTAGCCTTCAATAAATCAATATTTGGTGGCAAATCACAATTCTGATTTCGAGCATGTTGCTGTGCAGCTGCCACCTTTGAGATGTTTTCTAGCCAATCTGAAGAATTATCAGGCCAACCACCTCCAAAAGATTCAATTGCATACTGATGCCAATCAAAACCTTCTCCACCATCAGGCAGATCTCTAAAAGCATTCAAATCTTCAAAATCTTGGGGTCTATTTTCAGCCAAGTATCTTAAAAATTCATGTTCGTTTCTGATTTCATTCTCAAACTCATCTTCAGATCCAGATTCGTGGTCAATAGAGCTATCACCAACATCAAGGTTTTTCCTCTTTTTTGCTCTTTGACGATCCCTTTCTAGTCTTTTGTCATGCTCTAATTTTGCTTTTTTGACAAGTTCTTTCACAATCATAGGACATAGGTCACTTTCTAAAAACTCCATGAATGATTCTAAAAATGAGTCTTTTCCGTTTTCCCATGTTCCCAACGAGTGAATCATTAATTGACCCTTACAATAGTCCTCTTCTAGTGGCCATATGGGAAGAGTTGGGATCCCAGTAAAAACAGGAACATGGTTTTTAGCACACTTAGTAGTGCAAACACAAATTTGAGCCCAATTATACAAAGTCATATTGGGATAACGTGTTCGACGTTTTCACTCAAAAACTTTTCTAGAGGTGTTTCTTTTGTTGCATCCCCATCAGAAAACTTTGAATTTATTGCACGAAAACCACTAAGACCTATTCTCCTGAACTGTCGAGTGCAATGAAACAAACGACCCCCACAATTCAGAAAATCAACAGCAGCTGCTGGCATATCAATCAATCCAATAATTTTTAAAATTAATTGTTGGGCAATACTTCTTACAGATGCAACATCACTATTAACATCTAATAAATGTTTATATAGACGAATGAAATCGTCTGTAGATTTGGCACCCTTGCAAGCATACTGAGTGATGTATCTCAACAGAGCCATTAAGTCTTGATCAATGATGGCTTGCGTGTCTGAGTTGGCTAACCATGTTAACAGTCGTGTTTTGACATGAGATATCAGAAAAGAATGATCTCATTGCCTTCAAAACGTGGATGAAAATCTTCTGTATTTTGTAAATCAGTCTGAAGTAAACTATGAAGTTCAAATGCTGCATCAGATGTATTTACATTACCTTTTCCATCATCAGTAATCAGAGCCATTGCATTTTCTGTTTTCTTTGCGTGCGATTCACTAAAAACAATAGCGTGACTATGAATCTCACCACGACCTTTTGCAAACTCATATCTAATCCACATGTCAGAAGTTTGAAATAGTTCTTTCCCGACAGTTTTGTAATAATTAAGGGTCCTCCTCTCAAAGTATTTGGTGACAATATGGAGATTCGACAAAACTAATTTACGATGGTATGAAAAATCATTATTAATGCACTCAAGGACGGTCTCGACGGGTACCCCTTTAACAACAGATTCATACTTGGCAAGCAATTGCTTAAGGGGATCCCAGTGGTATTCAGCCATAGAGTTTGTGTCAAAGTAGGCTGGAAGGTCCCCATATCCAATCTTTCTAAACAAAGCAAGGTTGTCAAGTTCAATTTTCCTGTCTCGCCAATATGGATCACTATTAGCAAACTTAGCACCAACACTTATCAATTTTCTTGGTACAGAAGTATCATTATTCTCTAAATTTTCACGTAATTCTTCAACAGAAAGATGTGCGTCATGAAGTTGTTGTGCAACAATAAATGAACCTTGGTTTAAAGCCCTTTCCCTTAGGCCAAGATTTAAAAGAAAAAATCGAAGTGTTGGATGGGAGCTCACACGGTTGTCACCGCAGTGGTAGATATGATCCACCCACTCTTGATAATCAGGGGTTGTTAGTTGAGGAATGGTGATGTCTGCTGAACCATTGATAAATATTGTTGGAAAAGCCATTGCAAAAAAACCACATGTTTTCCTTTCAGGCACAAGTTCACGTTTTCACTTGTTATTTCTGCCACCCCAACTCTTTGAAGGCGTACAAGATCTTGTACAGTCTCTTCATCATCAACAATTTTCTGTAAAAGTTTCTCAAGATTCTTATCAACATCATTAGGTTCAAGTGGTGAGACAACACCTGAATGTGTATTTTCCAAATCTGAGGATCCTGGTTGACCTTCAGATAAATTCTTATTCAAGTTGGGAACCTTTGTTTTGTATTCAAGAGTTGGAACACCTGGACAAATTTGTCGGCCATCATTAGGCAAATTCTCTAATCTTACACGGTCAATTATAACATCAAAATAAAAAGGGTTGGGAAGCCACAGAAAAAATCTTTAGAATTAGGAAAGGGGGTACCCATTCCACCATGTGGAAAACCAAAGACAAGTCCTTTCAAAGCCTGTTCAACTTTATCTCGTTTAACAATAAAGTCTTTCAAAACTTCCCCATTCTCACCTTTCTTTCGTACCAATATAATTCCCACTTGTTGGGGGAGGCTTGGCAAAGTCTTTGCAATTTTCATGTCATGTGGAATTGCAATAGAATGGCCGCGTCCTTTCAGCATGCCGTATTTAAGGATGGTAATATTAGTTACTATATTGATTTTTGAAATCATGGCTGTTTCAAGAATACTCAGATTTTTCAGGTATGGGGGAATTTCTTCAAAATGCATATTATTATGTAATGGCCCATCTCCATTACTACTACTATCATCATTCCCATACATGGAAAAAATACCAGAAAATTTGGGGGCAGCAGGTGGGTTTTTTCTTTTACGATTACTTTTTTCTTCTTGGCGACATCTAGTGCACTTACCATCCTCCCCTACTGACCATGAAGCTGGGGAAAACAAATCATTGTTGTTCAATTCAGGCTCAACGTGAACAGTTTCATGAAAAACAGGTCTAACTTCATTACAAATTTTACAGCGATCAATATTGTGTTTTAACTCCCCTTCTTCAAAAATGCTTGCTGCTTCAACTACCCTAGGATTTGTATGTAAACAACTGCTATTACTGCCAGGCCTGTCTTCAGCAGCATTATGAACAGATGAATTTGAAGTTGGAACATTGGGTCTGGGAGATAAATTTGAATCCTTTACATTATCTGGTGTGGGTTTTAGTTTTTGATGGGCCCTCTTTTTTTTTGGTGAGACCTGGACCCCCCTTGCACACTATATCATCCTTGTTCTCCTTTCTCAACAAACGATTCATTTTAGCTCTACGATTTCTTTGCTCTCGGACAGTGGAAGGTGCAATGTATTCAATACCATTACGAGCACATAATAATTCAAGTTCTTCTTCTGAATTTCTCCTTTTTTCTGCTTTTCTTATCTTACGCCTGAGACTCTCCCTTCTTTTTTGTCTGTCTGAAGCAGACTCATCAACAGAAGGCTCAATATATTTCAAACTGTACAGAGTACACTTTGCCTGTATTTCTTTTTCAGGGTTGACACTTTGCTTTTGTACAGGAGGTTTTGATATTTTATTTTTCTTGTTTGGAGGATTTTCCTTCAATTGATCATTTATACTTTTGTACTCTCGTTTTCTTGTGATCTCAACATTTTCAATTGAAAAGTCAACAGTTTCTTGTTGGTTAAAATTGACTAAAATCCCCCCATCACCAGGTAACAATGATTGGAAATGATTATTGTTAATTCCGGCCAAAAGAAAGTAAGAGCTGACCGGCATATCTACATGAAATTCTAAATGAGGAGAATCACGGAAACAACTCATAACTTTTAGGGGATTATTTACGCTGCAGCTTTCAGAATTGATGCATATATTTCTACCAAGCAAGATAGCTGCAGCATTGATAAAGACCTCTGTGGTGTACACAGTATCACACAACTGCTGGGTTAAAAACTGCTCCCAAGAAAACCCTTCAGCCCTGCGAATATCAATTGCCCCCTGTTCAAAGAAAGTTCTTTATCCAACAATGTATGGAGACTCCTCTACAGTTAGACGACTTTGATCCCGCACAAAATTGACGACTGCCTGGCGTAAGATAAGATGGTTTGGATACTGTAACCTTAAGGCTGAAACATCACCAAAATCTGTACGATCGTTAAGTTGTTCTACAATGGCGTGATAAAAGCAATTACCATCTCCGGGGGTTTCACTCACACAAAAAACATTTAAGCCATGGCTACGGGCAGTTCTTAAAATCTGGGGAACACAACTATACTTGGGCCAGACTGTTCTTGGAAGTTTTCTAAAATTCCCAACAAGAGTTCTTCTGGTACTCTCAATTAAGTTTTTAATATTATCAACATTAAGGCTGGGGATAAACATTTCAAACTTATTTGAGACAAAAATAATAATACTTATCTAAATCCTTTGTTGTTTATGTGTTTATGCTGATTATACACTTGTATACTAACTGAATACTTGATTGGGACACTTTTGTGCATCCGTGTTCACCTATTGTCAGCTATTGTCATTTTGATTGTTTGAGACAATAATGACAAATTTTAGAAGGCTGGATCCAACAATTATGGACCGGCGGGAAAAAATTAAGACAACTAATATATTGCGGACTATAAGCAAATTCGACATTAAACATCATCGTTGTCAAGCACTTTTCGATCGTCCATCTCCGTTGTCAAGCACTTTTCGAGACACTTCTCCGAACATATATACATTATTTTTTACGTCCGCGTACGCAGATCTTGCCAAAGGATGCGGAACGCGCGTTTGAGCGCGCTGCGCGCGCTCAAACGCACGTTCCGCAAAAAGGAAAAGCGTCGCGCTTATCAAACAACTTGTAAATAAAAAATCCCGTCTTTGATGGAAATATTTAGGTTTAAAAAAGAAACATGAGATCCAGAATGTTCAATTTTAAGTTCAAGTTCACCTGGATAGATTTCTCCATACACAGATTGAAACAAGTTCCCATCATTGATTGCACACAAATCGTCAATGAATCTCTTTGTTGAATGAAAATGGCGAGCTTTAACCTTATCTTCCTCGATGAGCTTGCTCATGTACCGTTGTTCATATTGGTAAAGGAAGGCATTTTTAAGGCTCCGGACTTTCGATTTTCAAGCATTCTCTCCACTTCAAAATGGCTAAAATCTGACAAAAACCCAAAAAATCATTCGAATTTGCTTCAAACTAACTAAAATTTTATGTAGATTACGAAAAAAATACAATTTTGGGCCATTTTGGAAAACCCAACTTTTCCCAAATGTGCGCCTGGTCAGGCCTGGTTGCCCACAGTGCTTATCGCAAATTTTCATAATTATGTCCAAACCCCGGCTTTAGTATCATGTTAGTATAACAACAACTGAAACTTCTAAATACAGTTACTCCAGTAGAGTAAGTGCATGTTTTTCACTTTAGTATGGAAGCATAACCAATACTCTTAGGTGCCAAATAAACAAAACAAATAAACATTAACAAGCAGGGGAAGGTGTTTAGTTGGAAGGTAAGAGTAAATGTTCAATAGCTTTAAAATGGAAACAAAAATTGAGATTGAGTTAAATTTAAAAGATTTTTTAAATTTTCAAAACAGTTTTATTGCAGGGTTATAATCAAAACCATAAATACAAGTGTCAAGGACCTGTTGAAATTGTGATACTGGTTACTCCAACCTGGTCATTGGAAGTATTAAAACAATCATGCACAGAGCATTTTCATAAGGCTGGATATCAATGCGACATTTTGCAATCAGATCAGGGACCTTTTATAACAAGAATAGAACAAATGAGATTGGGAGGACTTCTTTACTGTAGATTTTTATAACAAATATAAAACAAAAAAACTGACACTGTCTTGATAGTCTTGATTCTCTTTTGAAGAACTAAAGATATTATAAAAACACTGTCACACTTTTTATTAAAGGTAAGGTGAAAAAAATTAAATTAGTTGTTTTGCAGGCAGACTGTCGCTACACTACTTTTGGGTCAGTCAGGCCTGTAGTACAGTACAACAAATTTAGTTTTTTTCGCTGGGATCAGAAATTATGAATGAAGTACAAATATTTTGGAAGTAACAAGATTCAAATTCAATCTCAATATTTTACCCTTTTGTTTATTTTTAGAATAAGAAATGCAAAATGTAACGCCAAGCGTAAATATAGCTGCAAGCATCTGTGATGGTAAGTAAAGGTTTTTTATAAGTTGGCAGCT
>NW_027104338.1:2825390-2825953 GCF_902728285.1 Clytia hemisphaerica
TTCCCTGTCGGAGAGAGTGTATAAGTTTTCGATATTGTTGAAATGGTCGTCCTTTATTTTTAGAAATTTCAAGGTCACACACACAGTTTTATGATCAATGTTTGCCATATGGCTTATGATACTTTGCGCAAAGTAACGGAATTCCGTTAAAAATTAAAACCTTCTTCTAATTGGACAAATCCTAGAAAATTTATTCCCAAATGACACATAGAAGTATTCTTTTACATAAATACACATTTTAAGTTTAAAATTCGTTCAAAAAAGGTGGAAAAGGTACACTTTATTAAAAACCCATTTCATGCACTAAACTTTACTTTTCTTCAACACGGGGGTCGTAACGCACAAAAAACGAGATTCGCTCTTTCGAGAGAATTTTCTCAAGTGAATTAATCTCATTGTTGTATAGTCATACGTTGTATAGAAAACTTTGTGTATGATTTTTTTCTCTTCTTGCTTATAGTTGTTTGCACTTTTGTAAGCAAAGCGTTTTGATATAGCTATCAATGATGCAGCGAATAACTAAATAATATATCATTACCAACGTTTTATAGGCTTTGGAGATT
>NW_027104338.1:2826058-2839598 GCF_902728285.1 Clytia hemisphaerica
ACTTTTTCCTCAGTGAGGATAAAAATTCCTATTGAAAACCCCAATGGGGATAGAAAATGTATTGTTCCAAGGTTAAAAAATCCACTGGGGATGGGTTTGGAGTGCAATTTTTAAACATGAATTTCGAATTGGTATGAAATCAAAGTCAATTTCACAGTGGGGCTAAAGTTTCAGGGTATTTTCCCACTGGAGACGAAATTTTTACCAAATTTTCCAGTGGGGCTGGGTTCAAAGTTTTTTGATACAAGACGGAATTTCGCTAAATATCAAGTTATAAATGAAGGTTCATTAGTCTTACATCCCTGTCTTATGCAATCAAATAGTAAAATGGCTTCAGAATTTATTGATATAAGACGGAATTTCGCTAAATATCAAGTTGTAAACAAAGTCTTACATCCCTGACTCCTGCAATCAAATAGTAAAATGGCTTCAGAGTTTACTGATATAAAACGGAATTTCGCTAAATATCAAGTTGTAAACAGTCTTACATCCCTGCCTCTTGCGATCAAATAGTAAAATGGTTTCAGAATTTATTGATATAAGACGGAATTTCGCTAAATATCTAGTTGTAAACAAAGTCTTACATCCCTGCCTCTTGCAATCAAATAGTAAAATGGCTTCAGAGTTTACTGATATAAAACGGAATTTCGCTAAATATCAAGTTGTAAACAGTCTTACATCCCTGCCTCTTGCGATCAAATAGTAAAATGGTTTCAGAGTTTATTGATATAAGACGGAATTTCGCTAAATATCTAGTTGTAAACAAAGTCTTACATCCCTGTCTCTTGCGATCAAATAGTAAAATGGCTTCAGAGTTTATTGATATACGACGGAATTTCGCTAAATATCAAGTTGTAAAGAACGTCTAACTTCTTTGTCTCATTCTATGAAATAGCGCAAAGCTTGGCTATAATCTGTAGCTTGAAAATTTATAGTTTTTTTCAATAAAATATTTTTTGATTCTTTGATAAATAGAGCAGAAAAGAAATCTTACAGGAGAAGTCTTGAATCTTAATCCATTGATTTTCTTATAAGAAAAATCTTTTTAAAATTGTTTAACAATTTTTGATAAACAAGATCAATTTTTGCAGATATACATTACCCCCTGATTTAAGAAAAAGAGAAAAGAGAAAAAGACGGAACGAAATTCCGTTACTTTGCGCAAAGTATCATAAGCCCATATAACCATATAACAATCATATATCCTATCATGATAAAGTATCAACAATCTGTATAATTAGTCTTTCTTCCCTTCAGAGTACTTTGTGTAATTCTCGTCTGCCTCTGGAAAAAGTGATCGTATCAACCATAGAGCACAAGACGGGATGACTCTTCTTTGACCACTCCCCAAATAGTTGAATACCCACCATATAAATTGCTTATAGGCAGCATATCTTAGAGATTTATTTGTAGGTGTTGGTTCCAAATGATCTCCTTTGGTCTCATGAAAAGCCACAAGTACATTTTTAAGCACCGTTTTATTTGTGCACAACATTTTGAATTCCTCTGAGCCTGTAATGCAATCCAGTGGTTGTTCTGCATCAAATTTGCTATTCAAGGCATCCACTTCATTACAGCAAAGACAGTCTATTTCCCTTGTCTCGACCCGACAATGCTCACATTTACACCAATCAAGATTGCCGACTCTTAATCCTATGTCAGGGGCTGCTGTGGCACCAATCTCCTCTGAGGAAGTTCTCTCCTCGGTGCTCTCTTCAGAAGAGCTTTCGTTCGAAGTATCTGAAACTTCCCTCTCTGGCTCATACATGTATGGGTTAAAAGTCCTCATCAAGTTTACTATTTGCCTCATATCTCGTTCAAAGTTTTCACTTTCAGAATCGGCCTCATTGCCGCTGCTATGGCCCCATAGTCACAAGAAAATTACCATAGTCAGGAATCGAACAATGGCACATTGTTCTAGCTTATTCATCTCGATTTTACTCGGTCCCAGTCCGCGGGTGGTGGGTACATTTTGTAAACAAACCAAAATGGCGACGGGAAAGAGTGGGAAAATGGAAGAATATAGTCTGTATTTTTGGATGTTTAACTGGGTTTGAAAGTTCAATTCATCTGTTTTGATTTTTTTGAATGTCTGGAAAGGTTTTTTACTCATTTCATAAGCTGTTTGAAGTGGTGATCAAGAAAGAATAAACGATATTAGGTGTTTTTGTGTCACAATGTCAAGTATACTAGAGTTAAAGAAGATGATTAGTTCTTTGATCCATTTTGATGTTTTCTTCCTCTAATTTATAAAGCTTATGGTGCATTTTTTTGTGAGATTTAACCCAGGGCTCTTCTTTAAAACAGTTTGACTGCCTTAGTGTGAAAATATTTTTAAGAAGAGACCTGTTTGCAAGTAAAATTCAACAGTAAACTTTCTCATATATGACTATTATAATGGCTAGTTGGCTAGCATATTACATAGTCTGAACTTTGTTTATATTTTCTTTCATAACTAGTGAATATAAAAAGTGAATCAACTGTATCTGTGAAAGTGAAAGAAGAATATTGTCTTTCAAAATGCCTGGTCGTGGAAATGGGGCCCACTGTGCAATCTTTGGTTGTAGTACATGTCGAAAACACGGTCTTTCATTGTTCCGGCTCCCCACTGCAAAAAATGATCGATTTGCTCAATGGAGATCCGATATGATTAATTCGATTACAAAAGACAGGGTTGCTGATGCGGTTTTTTAAGAACAAAGTTGAAAAAAAACACAATCTTCATCTGTGAAAGACATTTCAGAGAAGAAGATATGTATCATTGTAAGTATAGATGAATAAATCTACAAATATTAATGAAGTTATGATGCAACATATAATGTCTTGGGTTGGTCTAACAATATCTAAGTACGATAAATAATCCAAAAGTATGAAAATTCATACAAGTGCATGATCAGTTTTAGGTTTCACCTTTAATACCTAAGATAAATATTATAAAAGTATTTCAATTTTTCCCTCAGATCCTTCACGAAAAGAACTCAGAGCTGAAGCTGAAGCTTATCCTCTACCAACCCAAAATCTCCCTCAAAAGTCACTACCCATAGCAGACACACCACAGCGATCAACGACATCAATACAGACAGAAACGAGATCAGTACCAGCAGTCCAATGATCAGGGTAGTATTGTTGATAAGAAATATAAAAACTTCCAAGATTTTGTCAAAAGAGCTGACAAATTGAAGCTCCCTCGTGGCTGGAAAATTACCCATCATGAACAGCTGACTGAAGTCGTCAAGGAGGATGAAAGTCTATCCATACCGGCCTTCCAAATATTCATCAACAGTAACACAGACTTGAGCATCAATCTACGTTGCTATGGCTGGTTGCTGCCAAAGGAATCACCAATTATGAAAGAAATTGATTCCTTAAATGACATTTACTTGTCCGATTATATTCAAGTTTTGGAAAGCTATCATCTTTGTAAAGGTATAAAATTTAAAATAACTTTTTTGTACTGGTATCATAAAAGGCCTAGACTATTATTATATATACTGTCATTCTAAAAGATTTTCTTGGCATGTAGAGAAGTATACAATGATGGTAGGTTATTAAATTTGATTTAGTACTTATTTGAAGTCTAAAAATTTCTATGCTTTTTCTTCTATGTTCAGGGATCAATTTGGTCGAATTTCAGAAAGCCCATCATGTTACTCACCATGTGATTCCAAAGAAATTTAAATTTGAAGAGACTCTGGGTAGCAATCCATTGCATCAAGATGAATTTAAAAGGTCACAAAAGTGTCATATTTTGTTGAAAAATAAAGAAATATGTTCAGAATGCAGTAAATTTGAAATGAAACTACGCTTTGAAATTGGTCAGAAAAGGAAAGTATCTGAGACACCAGCATCAAACTTTGCTCCTCTGTCTGTGACATCAAAAGAACGAGTAGTGTTGACTCTTAAAGCCACCAGACAGGAAAATAAGAAATTGAAAGCTGAAAACGATAGATTGACAAAACAATTACAAGAGGCTCTGCATAAAAACTCTGTTGATGTTCAAGAAGATCTCAGTGATGATTTGATGAAAATTTTTGATGGAGTTCCCCAAGAGAACATTACACCTTTCATGCGACTTTTTTGGACTGAGCAAATGAAATATATCCGCTGTACGAACAAAAAGCAACTCAGATACCACCCGGCGATCATTAAATATTGTCTCAATATATGTGCAAAGTCATCTGCAGCATACAAACAATTGAAACTTGACCTTGAAAATGGCACCGGTGTCTTGGTGTTACCCTCTCAGAGAACTTTAAGACAATATCGTAACTATGTCAAACCTGAACATGGGTTTAATCCTCAGATTACAAAAGACCTTGCGGAAATGACAGCTGGTTTTTCTTCTGCTGACAAATATGTTAGTATTGTAATTGACGAGATGAAAGTACAGGAAGACCTGGTATGGGACCGAAGCAGTGGTGAACTGATTGGATTCCTTGATCTTGGCAATGAGAGCATGAACGAAAGCACTATCACAGATAGGGAAAAGTTAGCCTCTCACGTAATGGTATTTCTGGTGAAAAGCATTAAGAACAAATTGTCGTTTAGTTTTGCTAACTTTGCAACTGATGGAGCTTCAGCAGCACAAATTCACTTGCTCTTTTGGAAATGTGTTGCAATTTTGGAAATATCCTGCCAGCTGAAAGTTATTTGTACTGTTTCAGATGGTGCCTCAACAAATCGAAAATTCATAAAGATGAACAAGGTTTGAGTTCACTTCACTTGTTTTTCATCTTTAAAAGAACTATTTTATTGGAATTTTCATTATTCTAACTTTGGCCCTTTTTAAGACATTTGTTTAGGTCAAATTTATAAGTTCTTTTTAAAACAAGTGTGTAAATTTTAAGGACCTGTCTTTTGGTTATTTGATTTTGGTGGGGAAATCTTTGAAGTTTTCTATGAAATCGTAGAGGAGTGCTCTAATTTTAGTTCAAATAGTCTGATTTACTGTCCTTAACCATGATTTTCTCACTCAACTTTTTCAGGGTGTTGATGATGAGAAATGTACTGATGTAACTTACCGAACAAAGAACTTGTATGCACCAGATCGTTATATCTATTTTATTGCTGACCCACCCCATCTTATCAAGACAGCACGTAATGCATTATGGAAGTCAGGAAACGATATTTCTGGAAGATATATGTGGAATAACGGTACGTAAACATAGCTCGTAAACTTTAATTTAGGCTATTTGGGGGTACTTCTTGGTTTGTACCCTAATTTCATTGATTTAGCCCTTATTTTACTTAAAAATAGACAGTTCCAATTCCAGGCTCAGAATTGTTCTTGAATTTTTTTAGTGTTTTTTAGCCTGACATTGTGTTTATCAAATTGTTCTCATAAAAATTTTAAAAACTATATTTCACTTTTTAGAATGTTACCTATTTTGGAAACACATAAAGGATTTATTCTTTGAAGACCTCGAGTATGGCCTAAAATCCGTCACGCATCTTACGACAGAACACGTTATGCTGAACTCGTACTCAGTGATGAATGTCAAATTGGCAGCAGGGGGGGGTCAAGCAGCTAGTACAAGACATCATGCCTACTAAGTGATTCTTTGGAGGAAAGAGGCCACACCACCACCCTTTGACAGTTAGTATGAAATATACTAAGTGATTTCAAAGGAAATTCACTAAGGACCACCCCTTAAAACCTATCAAACGAGAGTGTGATATTTACTTTTTGTCAAACCATGTTCCCAAAATTGTTTTGAAACAGTTATTGATTTGGTATGATGAATTAAAATGAATCAAAAATTTTATTTTAACACAACGCTGTACAGCGATATATGTACAAGAGTTTCAAATAACGAAGTACTTCTCAATTGATACAATAATGAAACACCGTAAACCAAAAACATAAACATAATATGTAGCGTTCAATCAAGGCAGAAAAAAATACTTTTTCATGATTTATAAAGAACAAGATTACGAACTTTTACAATTTCAAAATCGATCTGACTTTTTTCTTTTATTTATCAATCTATAGTTAGGGAATTCCCCTGATATAGTGTTTAACTAAAGGGTAATACCAAACAAACTCCAAAGGGGAAGACTTAAATGTCTTAGGTTCTTTGATTTCTCTTATGGAGGGGGATTTCCCTGATTGCTTTTAGTATTTATTTTTAATATTTTTCTAGAAAAGGTAAAAAAGTAGCACTTAGTATTCATTTGTACTAACTGTTTTCCTAGATTTTTTACTTGACACCACCCTAGCAGTCACTTAGTACCATCAAGTACTAACTGATTTTTGAAAATTTTGTAGGTATACCACCACGGTACTAACCGGCATGATGTCTTGTACTAACTGCTTGACCCCCCCCTGTTGGCAGCCAGTGTCTTGAGCGAAAGTACTTGTGTCAGCTTACAAGTATATGGTCCACCAGGAGCAAAAGAAACAGCTCTCTTTTGTCGCCAATTCGACAAGTTCTTTGATTGTTTTAACGTCAAAGACACCCAGCAAAGCAAAAAGAAGATCAAACCATTCTTGAAAAAATATGAAAGCGAAGATGATGTACGTTTTAATTGGCTGAATTCCTTTATTGCATATCTTGACGAGTGGAAACAAAATATTGCAAAGAGACCAGGCGAATTTACCCAGACTCAAAGGAACAATATGTTTATTTCTTTACCAACATATGAAGGAATCAAGATTTCAATTAAATCATTGCAGGAAATAATTCCTTATTTGTTGAGAAATGGATTTGATTACGTTTTTAAGTGAAAATTTTTGTCAAGATGATCTTGAAAATTACTTTGGACGACAAAGGGCTATTGGAAGCCGTAAAACCAATCCTAATTCTCGAGACACTATTCGAAACGATCGGATCATAAAAAATCAATTAGATCCTAGACCTATCGAAGGTGGTAATTGTCCTGCATAAGAACAGTTGTAGATTTGATAATGAAAGCAAAGGTTCTTATATTCTTACATTTTATTTGTTATATTATTTGCATTTTAACTAGCAGTTTTCCAAAATCCTTACAGATTAGTGACCAGAAATTGCTGACTACTTAATGCTACACACAGAAAGTCTTCTTAAATTAATTGAAAAAATAATTTCTTTAATTAAACTAATGTTGATTCATTTTCTTCCAATTAGTACAGGAAAAAATCAAAGCTGCAATCTTTTAACAATTCACGGCGAAATTTCAATTTTTCACCGTAAATTACTGAAAGATTGCAGCTTTTCACCGTGAATTCATTAAAAAGTCTCGGTAAATTTTTTTTGATTTTTTTTCCCATGTAGTTTATTTTCCGGTTCCGGTTCCAATTTTTTTTGGTTCTCGTTGCTCTTTTTTAAGTTTTAAATCATATTTGAATTTTACTCTCTGAAAGTTCGAAAATTTGTCCCTCATAATATAGTTCTTCATAAATATTTCACAGATTTTTGTTTGAACAGAACAGTTTTATTACATATATTATATATACTATTTGTTCAAACTGCATTATTTTTTTGTTAAGATTAAAAATAAAACAAAAAATAATCTAAACACAGGTACAACACACTTAATATTATTGAATCCTAATGTTATGAGGACTTCTTCTATCATTTTGAAATATCTGAATATCTAAAGCTATTTTCGGATAACTTAGCCCTACTACATAAAATTCTTTGAAAAGCTTTTTACCTCTTACAGGGCTAAGGAAATTTCAAATTCTTTTACTTTAAATATTTTATCTTGCCTTAATACTGAAAAGTAATACAAAGTGAAATAATGGATATGATTGTCAGTGGGGCTTTATGTATTTCTTTGGCAACTTGTTGACAGAAATTATATTATAGAGCAAACAAAATCATTAAAGATTTTTTCTTACAAAAAATCAACATCTGTAGATTCTCTCATTGATGAAAAATGAAGCTTCAACCGTTCTATTTTTCATTTTCTAGAATAAATAGCAAAAAGTTTAAAGAAACAATAATGTAAGAAAAGTAAGATGAAAACACTACAGTAACACATTCAGGGTATTTTGAATTTAAAAAAATAAAAAACAAACTGTACCCTTATAATCATAAAGGTTGGTGTGAGTCCAGTCAAAACACAGATTTGATCTGTAGCGTCACGCTTCACCTTCACAAAAAATTTCATAATTAAAAAAAAGTCATTTTGCATTATCATAATATACTAATAATGTTAAAAAAAGGAAAAAACTTTCAAAACAGGACAAAGCAATTTCATATTCATAATTTCCAACAGATTGCAAGTTTTTCAGCGGGAAAATTGTGTTGAGCGCCATTAGAGGAAGCATATTGGGAAAAAGAGATGACTGTACCCTTTTATCTTCCTTTCCTGCTCTTACAAAAGGAAGTTTTCTAAAAAAGTCCATTTCATGGAAGATCAGACATAGTCGGAAGTGCAGAAATAAATTTCTGTGAATTGAATTTTATTTTTTTCTATTTTTGCAAAAAAATCGTCAGCATTTCCATAAACCAGACTAAAAAAGTAATTGCCTAAATACTTTATAAAAAATATCAAATATACAAAATGTAATAGTTATTAATATATCAATATAACTAATTTTCTTTCTAACGATATATCAATATAACTAATTTTCCTTCTAACGAAGAAGCAAAACAAATAGTTTTTAAGCAAAATGCAAACACTTTCTGTTTTATTGCTGGGATAAAAAAAGTCACTTTCCAAATTTTTTTCAAAACTATTAAGTAAAGTATCTAAAAAGTAACATTTCTTTGCAATTTTCTAATTGATAAAAGACTAAATACTAGGAATGAATACAATGATCTCTAAACAACAGTGTAAAATGTAATCAAAAATATCAACATCAAGAAGTCAACAAACTGCCTTCAAATAATCAAAATAATATCTATCTAGCATGTAGATGGGTCATCATTGCTTGCCCTTTTCAGCTCCTCTCTCAGGGATTTCTGTCTATTTAATTTTAATGCTAGCTTGAATTTCTCCCTCACATTTTTAGCATAGGAATGTGCTCTGATTCTGATATAAAGACCAACAAGAGTATCAAGCAAATCGTATGCAAGATCTTTTGTAATGGCACTTTCATGTGATTTTAAGACTTTGTCAAAATTGATTCTGACCTCTATATTTTTCACACAATTTTGTTTGATTAATTTGTAATCAATTTTACGAACTGTCATTTTTTTCTTTTTAGTGAAATTTCTGAAAATCAATTCAACAGAGTGAAAAATAGCAATAGCTTCCTTTCGTGTATACCATAATCCTCCTCTATCTTTTGCGTGAATGAACTTTTGCTCCTCTGTAGCTTCAACTTTAAATTCACAAATCAAGCTATCATTTGCTGGAAAGAAACTTTCCAATAGTTACGATTCTTTCTCAATTTAAGATAAATTTTATGGAACACGTGTCCGGTCAAATATTCTAAAGACTCGATTTCCCGTTTTAGCCAAGACAACTTTTGTTTTATTTGTTTCCTGTGATGAAGATTCTTTTGGCTCTTGTAATGTAGCAAGGCAAAGTGCAGCTACTTCAAATAGGAATAATTGATATGCTTGAATGTTTGAAAATTTATTTTTGAGCTCATTGATGTATTTTTGATCTTCTTCTCTTTCCTTTTCTTTCCTTTGATCTTCTTCGTTTTGCTTCTTCGATTCCTTGCTATTATCTTTATCTTTCATCAGTGTGTCATTCTGAGTATTCAGCTTTTCTTTAAAGACTTGTAAGAAAAGTTCAAGATCCTTTTTTCTTTCAAATTTAAGAATATCGTCTTTCAATGTTCTGAAAAATGCCCGTCCCTGATCACCTGTAATTTCATCCGTTAAATTGAATCCTTCTCTGAACGTGGCTGGAAAATTTTCATCACTTTTAATGTTTTCCAGTGCCTTTTTCATGTTTTTCTTGATGTCAAGAGGGTGAAGGAGACGAGCAGCTTGTTGTGACTGTAGTTGTTCTATTTGTTGTTTTTCAAGTAAAACAGTGTCAGGATGTTTTGCCTGTTTGTGTCGTTTGATCCCTCCCTTTGTCTTGCAGACTTTGTCACATCCTTGTACATCACATGCAAAACTTGACTCATTTGATAGACTAGAAAGCTATAATCAAACCATAAACTGTTGAAGTAAAGCTTACTCATTAATAATATATGATATACTATGTAAAATTGCATGCCCTCTTCAAAGAAACTCACTGGGTTGTGCTAATAAAGTGCTTAAGTAAATACATTTAAAAAGGATCTTTATAATTTTCCACCACCTCCACCTATACTCACCTCTATTAGGTAAGAATTTTATTATATAGGTACTTCTTCCAAACTACAAAACCCAACCTCCTAAAACAGTCTTATATTTCCAAGATACAAAAGTGCAAAGTATACTGGTATAAAAATAAAGGGAAAGTCACCTCAGACTCCATAGACTCTATTTCGTTTTTGATTTCGTCTACGTCATCAAAAAACACCATTGTCCATCATTACTCCTATGGTTTCTAAATCAAAATGGTCTTGACCATCATCTTCTTTTCCAGTATCGAAAAAACCACTCTCCAATAATCCATAAACTTTGTCTAGTGTATAATAATCCTGCTCAAGAACCTCTTGTGCAGCCGCCATCTTTGTTTGTTTATCCACTACCCGTGGACTGGGCCCGAATGTCTCAACATCAGAGCCGCGAAAACAAAAGGCCCATTGTTCGATTCCTGACTATGGTAATTTTCTTGTGACTATGTATAAACAAATGCAGAATATTTAATTGATTAATGTGAAAATATAACCTTTAACTGAGGTTTAGGGCAAACTCTTTTGTTAAAACTGTCAAAAATCGCGAGTAAACAACCACTGAAGTAAGGTCCCAAATTGTTTATCAAAAAAAGCAACGACTCGGCCGAGAGTTAAGGGTCAAAATAACTGTTTAGGGTGGCCTGCACATAGGGGCACCTGATCTAGGGTCGGGGCTAATTTTAAGGCTTAAATATTTTCTTCAGGAAGTTATTTTGTCCAAGGAAATTTCGAAGTCCAGACTTTGATCTCCTGTTATTCGAGATAGGGACCATGAAAAAATAGCCCCGACCCACGGTTCGGTCCCACATTTATCTGGCTTTCAAGAAAATCTAAAATGGCTTTTTGATAGCCAATACAATCGCTGCATTTGCAGGTTTAGTGGGACCCATTACTCTGCTAAAGAAAATTCATTGGATTCTAGGAAACATCAAAATTACAGACCAGACGAAGAATTACGTAATGCCCTTTACAAGCCACTGTGATTGGCTGATCGGGAAAAAGACGCGGAATCTGATTGGCGTAGAAAAAAGTGAATTTTTTTTAAGAAGGAGGCGGGAAGAAAATACAGGCGAAATGACCCAAAATGAACTTCAAAAATCAAGAAACTTGCCAAAATTGAAAGGAGAGAAATGAATTTTATTCTTCTTGCGAATTACTTTATAGGTCATTCATAGTACAGGGATGTACCTAAACTAGAAGGACTAGATACCAGATTTAGAACAACAACAAAACAAGGTGACTTTTTTATACACAATGCACAATATATTTTAAACTTTCTGTTGCTCAGACACCCAGAAAAAAAATGACTCCAAAAACCATCTGGAATCCATTTTTTCTACATCCTGAAGAAGAAAAAGAAAGAATATAATAAATAAATTTAATAAAAATCAATGTTTGTGTCATCATTCCTTTGAGATAAAGAGGATACTTTCAGTGAGACAGGGATGGTTTTAGCATAAATACCCATTTTATCCATTCTCTTAAAAGCATTTTAATCTACTTTCTGCCAGAACAGGGATATTAAAAAATGAAAGAGCCTTAGCTCAACTGTAGGAAATTAAATATCTAAAGTGAGGCGAGTGAAGGGGGTTTAGCATTCGCCAGCAATAAATAATAATGAGCTGAGCTGGATGGATTCTCCATAAATTTCGACCAACTTTGAAGTGGTAGAAGTTTCACAACTCCTTCTTCAGTTGACAGTGAGAGAATTTCTTGCTCTTGTCATCTGCTTGACTTGAATAATATCAAGAACCCATAATTAATAAAAGTTAACTAACCTTTGGTTTATTGCAGTTGAGCTCCAGCACGCATTTCAAATTCAAAAACATCTCAAAACTGAAGAAAGCTCGGTTCTTTCTTTTTCCCATCTTCTTCGTTCTTAAATTGCAATAACATCATCATCATCATTGACAACACCAAAAAAAATCTAAAGCTTTTTGGAGAATAAAATAAAGAATTGTAAACAACAAAAGTGAATAAAAATCAAAACTGAAGCTATAACTCTGGGCAAAAGTAATGCCCTCCCAATAAACTTGTGCATCCAAAATACAGTAAAATATACTGAGAAGTGTTTCCTGATTATAAATCATAATTCTTTGAAAGAAAATACATTTTGACTCTATTTAATGAAAAGAATATACAACATTTAGAAAAAGAAAATATCAGAGTCCTTCCCCTCTCAGAAAAAAAAGATTTCAATGATTTCGAAAGATCACAAGAGACAAATAACATTCTCCAGACTGTCCAGATTAAACGTACTTACTAAAATAAATTGTTTCAAAACATTCGAAAACATTTGTGCGCTCGTGTGAACACTCAAAAACATTCGATTTTCAAAGCGCTGTTTACATTTGAAAATTCGAATGTATTTTCGGCGTAAAGCTCTGTTTAGACTTAAACACGGAAAAAACTACAGACTCGCAAATTTCACCTCATTGATTTCCTCGAGGAATCTAGGAAATCTTTATCACCTAGTTTTTGGAAAATCGGTTCGATAAGCTTCTGAATTGCAGGAGCGATAACTTTCTTGACTGGACAGTATGTTTTTGTCCACAAGGCTTTGTCCACTTGATACTTACACCAAGAGGTTTTTCCTTTAGGACAGTAGCCATGCTTTGGTTTTCTTTTAGTGCTTGAATAATGTTTGACGATTGCGAGTGTCCCTTTTGACATGGCTTCCGGATCGTTATTATTGCTCCGTATTGTATTGTGTAGCCATATAGACTTTGCAAGCATCAATACGTGTGTTTGTCAGTCTCCCTCTGCCGCTGATTCCCTTCCCATCAGACAACTTCTTTCCTAGATAAAGTAAAGCAAACAGAATTTTTGACTGATAAAGCTAACCTAACCTAATTTTATAATGTTTGAAAGTTTTGTCAACAAAAAAACTCTCATGTTCTGCACGCCCCGAAATGTAGGACTTTTAGCTTGACGTCAACTAAAACTTATTCAGTGTGTTTACTGACCGGGGGGGGGTACTAGGGTTGCGAGCTGACGGGGGGGGGTGCCGCCCGACTTTCGAACTTTGGACCCTTACCGGGACTAAAAAGGAGAAAACAAAGGAAAATTTTGGGGGAATTTTACGCCCCTTAGCGGGACCAATTTTGACCGAATTTCGATCTTTCAGGGGGTAAAAAGTTGAAATTTTCCTTTTTTTCCGATCCTTATTGGGACTGAAATTTGATTTTCTGATTTTTCCGACGGGAATTTTTTTAGCGGGACTTTGGAAGTCCAAAAAAGGTACCCTTAAGGGCGGTACTAGGGGGTACATACCGTACCCTCCATTTGCCTAAGTACCCCCCCCCCCCGGGGGTTTACTGTTTACTG
>NW_027104338.1:2839604-2850364 GCF_902728285.1 Clytia hemisphaerica
CCTGTATGGATATAAAATGGAATGGTCCGTTGCAATCAAATATTTTATCTTAATTTTAAAGTTAAAAAAAAGACATAAAACAATGAAATGCCCTGTATAAGTCATCAGTCAGAATTTTCAAGTTAGAATTCTATAAATGCATAAATTTCAGTCAGAATCAACTATGATACCATTCCACCACCCACCACCCAACCAACCATTCCACCTAACACTCCATCCACAAAGCCAACAACTACTACGACAACCACACAATCAGAAACACGCACAACGACGACAAATCCTGAACGCACGACAAATAGCAATAATATTGACCATTCAAAGACATTTGACACCACCAACAAACCGACGATGACGACGCGTTCTATCAGCGGTAGCGATACAACGACTCACGAATCTTCAACAACGACGATCGTTATCGGCAGTTTGGTCGGCGTTGTCGTGCTTCTCAAAATCGTCATTGTTTTGGTCATTGTTTGTTGTCTCAAGAAAAGGTAAGACACGATATACACGTTTTTTTATAAGAATATCCAAAAATTGTAAGCCTTCGGATGCTCTTTTTTTTAGTTTTAAGCCTACAAATGTTCTTAAAATGTTCTTAATTTTACCAATTTGTGAGTATTCTTGTGCAATTCCCTTAGAAATTTGGTGTCCAGAAAGCCTTAAAATGTTCTTAATTAGTTCTTAATATTTTTGCACTCGAAGCCTTTTGTTATGCTCATATAGTTTGTTCTTATATAAAATGTTTAAGGTTTTGTGCATCAAGGCCTCTCATTTTCCCTGAATAAAATTTTGAAATGTAAATTATAATAGAGACTATGTGCTGTTTTTGTAGAAGTAATGAAAAATATTTGTTCTTTTCTATTAAACATTTAGACCGTTCGTTCCTATTCTTATGTTACACATTTCAAGGCATACTAACTTAGTAATGGTTTGTTATGTCCCCTGGCACACAACGTTGTTTCAACGTTCATCTAACGTTATATGGACGTTGTGAACGTTACATAAACGTTAAAACAACGTTTTGTGCCAGCTGGGATCTTCTGTTTCTTTTAGGGAAGGCGAAGTAAACAAAAACAAAGCACCAATCCGATTTCACGCTAATAACCCTGCATTCAAAGCATCCACACAAAGTCAACAACAACACAACAATTATGAATATCAATACCCTGAAGTTGGACCTGCATCGAATGTCCATCAGAACCAACAACCGAGAACTACTGTATATGAGTTTGATCCTGGAGATGAAGAAAACTCACAGTATCAGCCATACCTCAAACCGGTCACCTCATTATACGAAACCATACCTTACAACGATTGACTCTGAACAATTATTTCCCAATGGCTTTTTATATTATAATTTATTATAGGACACTTTAGCAAGTATAATCATCGGGCCTTTTTCGGTGAATTCGTGCCTCTGTTACATGCTTTTTTCTACCGTGAGCACCAGTTTAGTTTTTTTGCAATTCAACTTGAAAATATTATATAACGTCTAAAACATGATGGCGTTTATTTCAATAACATTATTATTCAAAGGATCGAAGATAGGAAAAAACTTAAGCGTCCCATTTCTTTGTCCCAAAAGTTCTTTTTTAAAACTCTTGACTTAATTTTTTTTCAGACAGGTAATTTTTTTTCATAGCCCCCAAAATGATTCCCGGACAATTCCCCCCTGGTGAATTCCCACCCATATATTTTCATATGTGTTTTTAAGTTTCGAAATCATGGACTGTAACGTTGAAGTTTTCTTATAAAAAAGTGATTCCATTCCCCTTCCATTGATAATATTTCATTTTTTTGTATAAGAAAAGTCCTGTGATAATAATGTTCTTATTATTATCTTATGAATGATACCTTCAACGGAAAGGCCCGGGGGGGGGGGGGCAGCCAAGCAAAATGTCTGACGGGTATGTGCGGGCACTAAGGGTGTATTTTTCAAGGCATCCGAAATGCACTGTAAGGGTGGGTTTTTTGCCGCCTGCGCTGTAAGTGTAGAAATTTCAGAAATTTTTTGAAAAATCTAGATATTTTGACCAAAAATGCTAGAATTTTGACCATTTTTTGCACGAAAAGGATAGAAAATTTTGGGGAAAATGCACTCTAAGGGTATGATTTTCACTGATTTTTGCTGCACTGTAAGGGTGCAATTTTAAAAGCCAATTTTTGGCCCGCACATACCGTCAGTCCGCAAACCAAGTGCCCCCCCCCCGGGCGGAAAGGCCACTGTCTCTCTCGATAAAAATATCACACAAATTTATTACTCAATACTACCTTATCAATCTTATCTAAGTTTATCTTTCCATCACCCTTGATCAAATATCAACCTTTTACACATTTAGCCACCACAAATTAACATAAATAACAATAGTTTTCTGACTTTGGCAAAGTCAAAATAACTCTCTACACCACACCTCACTTCACGATTTGTTTTATGGCTCACAGGTGTGCATAGCACTACTTCGTCAAATATCCTTACTTCGTCTCCTATTGTTATTTTCTTTTCTACCTCATAATTTATGCTTAAAAATTGAACAGCTAAATATACATGGTTTCTACTAGATTATTGTTAGTCATTTAAACAACATGACGTAACATATGCTATTATGCAAGCTAAGAAGTTGATTGACAGATATCTTTGAATAAAATATTGCAAATTGATTGACGGATATATTTTTCTAGAATAGATAAACTAATTACCATTAGGTGTGAAAATGATGGGCGAGTAAATAAAAAATATATTTCGACCATGTGACCAAGTAAGGATAAATTTTTTTGTCTGATCTGCAAAATCTAACTTTCAAGTCATGTGACCAAGTAAGGATAAATTTTTTTGACTGATCTGTAAAATTTAACTTTTAAATCACGTGACCGTGTAGTGGGAATATTTTTAAAGAAATCTTATGCAATGCATCGTGACCAAGTAAGGATAAATTTTTTTTGCCTGATCTGCGAAATTTAACTTTCAAGTCATGTGACCAAGTAAGAATAAATTTTTTTGACTGATCTGTAAAATCTACTTTTTAAATCACATGACGGTGTAGTGGGAATATAAATTTTTGCGAAATTTTTAAATAAGTCATACGCAATGTATTGTGACCAAGTAAGGATATTTTTTCTTGCCTGATCTGCGAAATCTAACTTTCAAGTCATGTGACCAACTAAGAATAATTTTTTTTGACTGATTTGCAAAATCTAACTTTCAAGTCATGTGACCAAGTAAGGATAAATTTTTTTGACTGATATGTAAAATCTAACTTTCAAGTCATGTGACCAAGTAAGGATAAATTATTCACTGATCTACAAAATCTAACTTTCAAGTCATGTGACCAAGTAAGGATACATCTTTTTGACTAATATGTAAAATCTAACTTTCAAGCCATGTAAAAATGTAAGGATAAATTTTTTTGACTGATCTGTAAAATTTAACTTTTAAATTCCGTGACCGTGTAGTGGGAATATAAATTTTTGCAAAATTTTTAAAGAACTCTTACGCAATGCATCGTGACCAAGTAAGGATAAATTTTTCACTGATCTACAAAATCTAACTTTCAAGTCATGTGACCAAGTAAGGATAAATCTTTTTGACTAATATGTAATATCTAACTTTCAAGCCATGTGACAGTAAGGATACATTTTTTTGACTGATCTGCAAAATCTAACTTTCAAGTATGTACCAAGTAAGGATAAATCTTTTTGACTAATATGTAAAATCTAACTTTTAAATCACGTGACCGTGTAGTGGGAATATAAATTTTTGCGAAATTTTTAAAAAACTCTTACACAATGTATTGTGACCAAGTAAGGATATTTTTTCTTGCCTGATCTGCGAAATCTAACTTTCAAGTCATGTGACCAACTAAGAATAATTTTTTTTGACTGATTTGCAAAATCTAACTTTCAAGTCATGTGACCAAGTAAGGATAAATCTTTTTGACTAATATGTAAAATCTAACTTTCAAGTCATGTGACCAAGTAAGGATAAATTATTCACTGATCTACAAAATCTAACTTTCAAGTCATGTGACCAAGTAAGGATAAATTTTTTTGACTGATCTGCAAAATCTAACTTTCAAGTCATGTGACCAAGTAAGGATAAATCTTTTTGACTAATATGTAAAATCTAACTTTCAAGCCATGTAAAAATGTAAGGATAAATTTTTTTGACTGATCTGTAAAATTTAACTTTTAAATTCCGTGACCGTGTAGTGGGAATATAAATTTTTGCAACATTTTTAAAGAACTCTTACGCAATGCATCGTGACCAAGTAAGGATAAATTTTTCACTGATCTACAAAATCTAACTTTCAAGTCATGTGACCAAGTAAGGATAAATTTTTTTGACTAATATGTAAAATCTCACTTTCAAGCCATGTGAAAAAGTAAGGATAATTTTTTTTTGACTAATAATATGTTAAATCTAACTTTCAAGTCATGTGACCAAGTAAGGATAAATTTTTCACTGATCTACAAAATCTAACTTTCAAGTCATGTGACCAAGTAAGGATAAATCTTTTTGACTAATATGTAATATCTAACTTTCAAGCCATGTGACCAAGTAAGGATACATTTTTTGACTGATCTGCAAAATCTAACTTTCAAGTCATGTGACCAAGTAAGGATAAATCTTTTTGACTAATATGTAAAATCTAACTTTTAAATCACGTGACCGTGTAGTGGGAATATAAATTTTTGCGAAATTTTTAAAAAACTCTTACACAATGCATTGTGACCAAGTAAGGATAATTTTTTTTGCCTGATCTGCGAAATCTAACTTTCAAGTCATGTGACCAAGTAAGGATAAATTTTTTAGACTGATCTGCAAAATCTAACTTTCAAGTCATGTGACCAAGTAAGGATAAATTTTTTTTGACTGATCTGCAAAATCTAACTTTAAAGTCATGTGACCAAGTAAGGATAAATTTTTTGACTGATCTATAAAATCTAACTTTCAAGTCATGTGACCAAGTAAAGAAAAATTTTTTTGACTGATCTGCAAAATCTAACTTTCAAGTCATGTGACCAAGTAAGGATGAATTGTTTTTGACTGATCTGCAAAATCTAACTTTTAAATCACGTGACCGTGTAGTGGGAATATAAATATTTGCGAAATTTTTAAATAACTCTCACGCAATGCATCGTGACCAAGTAAGGATAAATTTTTTTGTCTGATCTGCAAAATCTAACTTTCAAGTCATGTGACCAAGTAAGGATACATTTTTTGACTGATCTTCAAAATCTAACTTTCAAGTCATGTGACCAAGTAAGGATAAATTTTTCACTGATCTACAAAATCTAATTTTCAAGCCATGTGACCAAGTAAGGATAAATCTTTTTGACTAATATGTAAAATCTAACTTTTAAATCACGTGACCGTGTAGTGGGAATATAAATTTTTGCGAAATTCTTAAAGAACTCTTACACAATGCATCGTGACCAAGTAAGGATAAATTTTTTTGCCTGATCTGCGAAATCTAACTTTCAAGTCATGTGACCAAGTAAGGATAAATTTTTTTGACTGATCTGCAAAATCTAACTTTCAAGTCATGTGACCAAGTAAGGATAAATATTTTTGACTGATCTGCAAAATATAATTTTCAAGTCATGTGACCAAGTAAGGACACATTTTTTTGACTGATCTGCAAAATATAACTTTCAAATCATGTAACATGTGTAATGAAAATTTTTTTGACTAATCTGTAAAATCTAACTTCTTTTGCATTCTTCCTTATCAACATATAACCCCCAATAAATACACATATTTATTTCTGGTGCAAATTGGTATTTGGCGGCTGATCATGTGATGTGACATCGTTACGTACAAAGTTGTGTAGGAGCGGGCGTCTGGGCACGAAGTAAAGCTGCTTTTGGAAAGTGTGCAACTTGTGTTCTCTTGTTGTTTTAGTCTGCTAAACAGAGGTGCTTTATGATGTTTTCACAAGGAACAAGTGATACTTTTATGGACCTACCTGGTTATGCATTTAACACATATATAATTTAATTGATATCTACGTGAGCATGACCGTTAAACAATCATTCAGAACACAAATAGTGACGATCTATTAAAATTAGTCGTTTGCGATTTTTAAGGAGTTCCGGATTCAAAGGATGATTTTTTTGGAAATCAAACAATGCTAAGTTTTGGGCATCATCATAAAGAACATTTTTCTGTAAAGAAACAATTAAATAAGTTGAAAAAATGTGACGGAAATGTGAAAAAAACGACCGGAAAAAAAAAATTTTCGGCAAACGGTTTTCGACACCTTTTCGGCAGTACTAATGTGCATCTATGTGCAAAAAATCGCAAAAAACTAATGATAAAATCTCGAGAAAATCTCAAAAAACCGCTTTTTTCGGGACATTTCCGGTTCTACCGGCCGGAAAATTTTTTTTTTCGAAAATCGGGCTCCGTCACATTCGAGGGTTTATAGTAATGCACCTTTGTGCAAAAAATCAGAAAAATTGAATGAGCCAATCTCGAGAAAAGTTGGTAACTAACGTACTAACGAACGAACTAACTAACGAACACGGGCTGACACGGGTTAATTTATAGGACCTCCACCCCACCGGGGTAGGTCCAAAAACCTTAAGATTGCAGCCCAGTCCACTACCTACATTCCTACCCTCAATAATACAATTACTTGAGATAACAATAATATTATAATACAACGTTTAACCTAAATCGTATAAACATTTCGATAAACTTCTGCGAGAAAACATGGGTTTGGCTTTCTTTTTCTTTCGTATGTAACGGAAGCTGTTCATAAAATTAACTTGTAAGATGACAACGGAAGAAGAATTCTTTTGAATACGACGGGTTGAGATCATCTTTGAAGTGCAATAGTTCTGGAGTGTTTTTAAGCGTGCAATATATCTTAGGATAAATCCTTCCTGAAAGTGTTACAGCGTGTGATCAACAAGGAAAATGAAATAAAACGTGTCAAAACTTGACGCAGCACATCAATGGATAGCGAGCACCTCACTAAAAACCGGGATTTTTCATCTCGTTTTCTTAATTGCGTAAAAATACGCGGGTGACGTCTAGTATAGGCTAATCAATGGAAAGAACAGGCGGAAGATTTGATATGGGTAGCCTGATTTCTTGGTTGTGGCGATTCTCCGAATGTCTTCCGAAGGTTAGTTGACTTCAGCGTGATCTTCCAACATCATGGAAACTGATGAGACATGAAAGGAAAATATAAGATTATTAGGAAATGCTTAAATATACACGATAACCTGATGAGCCGAGATGGTACCATCTTGGAACAGCGTGGCATTTATGCCACTGAGACTTTGCTCATGCGCACTGCACTGCCAGAATCCTAAAAGAAACATTGTTTCCCGTATCTTCGAATCGGGAAACCCCGCTTTTAAATCATGTGACCATTTAGTGGGAATATAAATTTTTGCGAAATTTTTAAAGAACTCTTACACAATGCATCGTGACCAAGTAAGGGTAAATTCTTTTGACCACACATCAAGATTGTGCTTTTAATTAATGTCAAGGCAGAATAATTATCAAAATAATTTTACAACTGAGTTAAAAAAAATACTTACCTTCGTCATCTTCTTTTATAGGATTATATGTAAGCTCGATGTCATAATTCCCTGATAGATATAACTGTGCCACTCTTCTGTCCTGGTTTGTGCGCTCCCTTCATCTCACCATATTCCGACCATCATTTTGAATTATATTGACGAATAATTCATAATCTTCGTCTTCTATAGCCGTATTCAATAAGACGGTTTTCGGTTTTGATTACATTTCCAAAAAGCAGAATAAAAACGTAAAAAATAATCATTTTGCTTTTTTCTTCTCATACTTTCTTGTTTTATTTCATCACGAAAAAAAGCCATTTGCTTCAGAAGTTTTTTTCTGACAATGTGTAGAGCACTAGGCTGCACACATCCCCTCTGATAAGTTTGAGACATTTCTTTAGAATTTCAATCACGATTGTTCATCGTGCACTCACTGTTCAAAATATTACATGTATATTAGTGATTTGATTGGTCAGTTAAAGGAATGTAATTTAGGTATATGGTATTTCACATGTTTTAACTCAAGAAACTTTACAAATTGCACAAAAGAAAAACATTTCTCGGTCAATGTTTTACCCATTCAGAATGTTCATAGTTTTAACTAACAAACACTACTCGGTCACGCCTTTTTACTCATTAGAAATGATCATACTTGCATCCAAACACCAAACACTACTTGGTCACGCCATTTTACTCATAAGAAATATTCCTAATTTGGACCGAAAACTCCAAACACTAATTGATCACATTTTTTTATCCTTAAAGATGCTCATAGTTTGCACCAAAGACCAAACACTACTTGGTCAATTCACTAGAAATGTTAATAACTTGGACCAAAAACACCAAACACTACTTGGTCACGTCTTTTTACCCATTAGAAATATTCATAACTTCGACCAACAACACCAAACACTACTTGGTCACGCCTTTTTACTCATAAGAAATATTCCTAATTTGGACCAAAAACTCCAAACACTACTTGGCCACGCCATTTTACTCATAAGAAATATTCTTAATTTGGACCAAAAACTCCAAACACTACTTGGTCACACCATTTTACTCATAAGAAATATTCCTAATTTGGACTAAAAACACCAAACACTACTTGGTCAAGCCATTTTACTCATAAGAAATATTCCTAATTTGGACCAAAATCTCCAAACACTACTTGGTCAAGCCATTTTACTCATAAGAAATATTCCTAATTTGGACCGAAACTCCAAACACTACTTGGTCACGCCTTTTTACTCATGAAAATATGTTCATAGTTTTGTCCAAAAACACCAAACACCACTTGGTCACGCCTTTTTCCTTTCTAGAAATGTTCATAGTTTGGATCAAAAACATCAAATACTACTTGGTGACGTTTTCTTAGTCATTAAAAATGTTTATAATAAAAAAACACACTACTTGGTCACATTTTGCTCTTCATTAGGAAGGTTCATAATTCGGACTAAAAACACCAAACACTACTTGGTCATGCCTTTTCACTCACAAGAAATATTCCTAATCTGCACCCAAAACATCAAACAATACTTGCTCACGCCTTTTTACTCATATGAAATATTCCTAATTTGGACCAAAAACTCCAAACACTAGTTGGTCACGCCTTTTTACCCATTAGAAATGATCATACTTTCACACAAAAACACCAAACACTACTTACTCACATTTTTTTCTTCATTAGAAAAGTTCATAATTGGGACTAAAAACCCCAAACACTACTTGGTCACGCCTTTTTAATCATTAGAAATGTTCATGGTTTGGATCAAAAACAATAACCACTACTTGGTCACATTTTTTTCTTCATAAGAAATTTGGACCAAACACTACTTGGTCGCTACTTTTTTCTCATTAGAAATCTTCATAGTTTGGACCAAAAACACCAAACACTACTTGGTCGCAGCTTGATAAATGCACTGTAAGGGTATGAATTTTGCAGATTTTTTTCTTCACTGTAATGGTGCGATTCTAAAAGCCAATTTTTTCGCCGCACAAACCGTCAGTTGGTAAACCCACTGCCCCCCCCCCCCGGGTTCAGGTGCAGAGGAGTTGCTACCTTGCACTTTTGCGGCCGAAACGCCCGACGAGACAGAATAAGATATACCTTTTTCTGTTGAGATTTTTTAAAAGCATTCAATTTTTTTTAAAGCTTTAGGGTGTTCTTTTTTTTGAATCTTAACCCTGAAAAAATTATTAAAATTTTTACGGCGATCGGTAACCGGTATGACCGATTTTAGGGGATCCCAACCGTGATCAGGATAGAATAGAGTGATCTGTCGAAAACGAAAGTGTCCCAGAACTTGTGACCTGGTTAATGTATGTATCAAAAAACTTCTTTCTTCTACATTTTGACTTGTTATAAGGAGACTTTATCATTAATTTTAGAGATACGAAAGAAACTAGCTGAAAAAATTTCGATTTTTAAAACTTCCACAGATAGATCACTGTGAAAACTAATTTATTTAAAATTATTTAAAAAATAATATCAAATTCTATTCCATTATTTTATTAGTTTTCTTGTGCCGCTTCGTAGAAGCCGTATACAGTATGTTCTTTATAAAGTTTTTGATAAAAAAAGGGTTCAGACATTGAGATTTCAACCTTTTGTATTACTTTTTGCTAGACGGAACAAAAAAGCGATCATCCATTCACTTTATTAGTTTGCTTGTTAACACCTTTAAAAAAAAGAGAGATCAACCATAGACTATTTCTTGTATCATTTGTTTATTAACACCTTCACATGAAAGAATGAAAGAACAAATTTTTTGTTTAATTTCAACAGCTATAAAGGTGTTACAGAACAATACAATAAAAAAAAAACAAGTAGAAACCACCACTAATCTCAAGATCAATCAGAAATAATTTATGCGATTATTCATGCATGTATTATGACGTAAAAGAGAAAATAACAATAGGAGACGAAGTAAGGATATGTGACGAAGTAGTGCTATGCACACCCCCCTCATCGAAAAATTTCTTGTGGGCGCCCTAAATGGGTAGGTCTCAGCCAAAAAAGAAAAATATCCCAAAAATGCTCGCTCTAGTTTGCCCAAATTTTGGTCGACAGCCATGAAAAAAGGTATTCGTGCAAGAAAAATGCCACTTATGATCCCGCACTTAAGCGTTTTGAGTCGAAAAACAAAGTAGAAAGGTTGATAGTGATAGTGCTATAACTGGAACATCATTTTAACACATTTAGAATATAGAACGCCATGTACACA
>NW_027104338.1:2850374-2857961 GCF_902728285.1 Clytia hemisphaerica
CACTGGGCGAAATCTTGTCTTTCCATTTTCGAAAGATGTTGAGAAGATCAACTTTCAACAAATTTCCAAAATTTTCGAAAGATGAAGTTTCAAATTTGTTGAAAGATATTGGAAGCTCATCTTTCGATGTCTTTCGACTTTTAGGAAGATGAACTTCTCTATTTTTCCAAGATTTGGAAAGACGAACTTACAAGTTTGTTGAATTTTGTTGAAAAATCATCTTCCAACAACTTTCTATCTTTCGAAAGACGAACTTCTATGTATTTCAAAAGTTTTGAAATATGAACTTTCAATTTTTCAAAAAGATGTCAAAAAATCATCTTCCAACAACTTTCTATCTTTCGAAAGACGAACTTCTATGTATTTCAAAATTTTATAAATATGAACTTTCAATTTTTCAAAAAGATGTCAAAAAATCATCTTCCAACAACTTTCCATCTTTCGAAAGACGAACTTCTATGTATTTCAAAATTTTATAAATATGAACTTTCAATTTTTCAAAAAGATGTCAAAAAATCATCTTCCAACAACTTTCTATCTTTCGAAAGACGAACTTCTATGTATTTCAAAATTTTATAAATATGAACTTTCAATTTTTCAAAAAGATGTCAAAAAGTCGTATATCGACATCTTTCAACGTTTCGAAAGACCAACTTTCTATGCAACTCAAAAGTTTCGAAATTTGAACTTTCAAAAAAATGTCGAAAACCGTTTATCGACGTCTTTCAACTTTTCGAAAGACCAACTTTTGCTGATATTCTAAAGGAGTGGGGTGCAATCGGCTCTTCCAGAAATAATCCGTGTCCCCCTGTTGAGCATATCGGATATCAATGGGGGTTAACGATATTTGTCCAAAATTAGATAACCAGGGGGTTAAATATCTACAAGGGAGCGGATATCCAGGGGCTAAAGTGTCTTTTCAAGTAAAAAAAAATACTATATCCAGGGATAAGCATCTTTATAAAGTGGATATCCAGGGGGTGAGCATATTTTTAAGAGTTCTCTTTACTAATAAAGTAGGATATCCAGGGTGTTCGGTTCTTCCTCAACAGCGGGGGTAAATTTTTTTCTAGAAAAGCCCATTGCAACATTCTCCATCATACCAACACAAAAAAATAAAAGTGCGTGTCCCATTGCTTTTACTTTCGATGTATAGGAAAGGATTTTGTCCCTGGACTAATGGACCAAATTTGATTCATATCATTATATTTTGTGCAGCGACGAGAAAAAGTTTCAAGTTGGTTGGATGGATCCTAAAGTCCTAAAGAAGCTATTTTTCGCATTTATTCTTGCGAGGAGACTTTCGGTCGGAAATAATTTCCAGAAATTGTCGATGAAAAATTACTAATTTTAGCAAATTTTCCCTCAACCGAAAGAATCTTTTAACTTATCCAAGTAAAAGGTGTCCAGCAAGATATTCATTTGATTTAATGGGATAAAATTGAAATTCCAGTATAAATTTGAAAAGACGAAATATTTGGGGACGAAATTTCCAAAAGACAAATCTACTTTTAAAGGCAAAGAAACTTTAAACTATTAACTTGTATAATTTGGCAATGCGATGGCACAAAAGCGTGTAAATATCTCCCAATGGTGTAAAACCACGAAATTCAGAAATCTTTAAACTTTGCGGATGAGCTGAAAACAATCCCAACGAAATTCCATTCCATTAAGACACCCCTGTCTCAGTGCCCCGGTGCAAATTTTTCCCTCGTTGGGGATGAAATTTTTTATCGAAATACCTATGGGGATAGAAAATCTATTGTCAGGTATTTTTTCAAGCGGGGACGATATTTTGGCCTATTTTTCCACCGAGGTGGGGGGTCCACCGGATTTTTTTTCCTTCAAGCGTAATTTATAATATATTATAATTATAAACAAGGTGGACTGAAACAGGAATGGAAAACTCGCATGTCTATGTTACCAGCAAGCTGATGTTACACATTTTTTTTAAATTTCTAGGAACATAAAACTGAAGTAAGTTAGATCTACAAGACACTTTTCTTTAAATAGGCTAAGCAGCTCGGTAAGCATCCAACAGTCATGCTCATGAAAGCCAAGTCTGTACAAAAAAAAGAACATCGAAGAAAGATTGCCTCAAAAAAGGTTATCGAGCTTATTTACAACAAAGTTTATATACAAGGAGAATGGATAAATTTTAAGAAATTCAAAGGAATCCTCGTCATTTTTTCCCAACTACTCAGAGGCTGAAGTTTAGCTTTGAAATTTGAACTACACTTTTTTTGAAAATCAGTAGCTTTTGACGGGGCAAATTATTCTTATCGTTTCTTATTTTTAGGGCAGAACTAACTTGGTTTAGGTTTAAAGGCTGGGACTCCCCTTTCTCTGCTGTTGACCCATAATTTCCTTTAAAATTCATTTGAGTAGTTGGGTGAAAATACAGAGTATATCAAGTATTAAATTTTCTAAAGCTTTTCTTGAAGACAAATTACACAAACTCTTATAGTAAACAAGGCACTGAAGATATTTTTGTTTATCAGTAACAAGTAAAACATATTTTGTTCTGTTCTGAACTTCGAGAGAATCTCGATCTCTAATCTTCATCACAGAGTAACATCAATTATCGACAAAAGAAAAGTATAAAGTTTCATTAAATGCTCAAATGCCTGACTCGTGGAACGATTACCAGCATCTCATTACCGTTCATTTCAGTTTTGCTGAAAACATATTTGCTAAAAATACGTTGAACAGGAATGAACGATGCACTTCCTGATTGTTCGTATAACCGATCACGAAATATCATTGTCGGTTTTCCATAGATAACACTACCATCATAGTTTTGCGAGCGTAGGTACCAATCGACACGTGCAAGAATGTGTTCAGTATACACTCCGTCAAGTAATAGCGAGTGTTTGATGAAATAAATAATTTTCCCCGGTCTTGGGGAATGATACATGCTTTCGTATGCTTGTACATTTCCGTTTGCTCCGCACCAATAGGCAACGACATTGGACGATCGGACACTTCTTGAGGTCTCTGCACCATATAACACATCATTGCAAATAACCTCTGAAGTTTTCCAACACACAACGGGAACTTCAATTTCCTTACCAGGATAAAATAGGCCATACATTGATGTTAACGATTCTGATTCAACATCTGTTAATTCGTAGATCACCTGTAAAAAAGGAAATGTAATATATAACGTGGGCTTGATATAATCAGCCTAAAATTGCAATAAGGGTGGGAAGTATTAGTACCAATGAAGTAAAAAATGTAACACTCCACCCAATCCTGCTTTAAAAGTATTATATTTACCAAGCTAATCAATGCTTTCACGTCAAATTAAAGCACATAGCTAAATTTGTTGCTGTTAAATTCAATGAACCCTTGTTCAAGATGAGGATTAGTTTCAAAATGCAGATTAATCTTAAGAAAATTAGTTCCTTTATGCACTGTAAAGAATCACTAGTAGAATTATTTTTTTATTTCCATATTATCCATTGTGCTTAAATAGTTCATTACCTGTTTTCTTTTCATTACAACGTCAGATAAATCAGACCAATCCAAGTCTCGGTAATCTGTCTTTTTTGATGACATGAGTAGAAAGTCGACGTTGATATCATGAACATCAAGTGCACCTCTTTGCTGAGCGTTCAAACCACCAAAGAGAGGAAGGAATTCATCATTTAAAGCTTCAGGAAACGGAATGTTCTGCGCTTGAAGATCTCGTTCGAAACGTCTCATGAGTTGCAGTTCAATGTTTTTGTTGTTTCTTGGCATCCTCTCTAACAAACCATTAAACCGCTCAAAGCTGAATAGCCAGAAACCATAGACTGGACCATAAGCTTTGATGCAATCAACCAAATGACAATGCAAATGCATGTTTGGGGTAACTGCGTCACTCCCATATAGACTCTCAAATGACTTGCAGAATTTTAATAGATACTCATGAATAACAGTCAAATCGGCGACTGTGATAGCTTGATTGCAGAGATAGACGCAGGCAATGACAAAATATCTCCAACATCTCAAATGCTCATCGGGTATGACACCTTTCAAAGCATAAAGTGAGAACAAAAGAGTCCAATTTTTTAGTTCATCTGCAGTAAATGACGCAAATGAAAAATCATCAAACTTTCCAGGAATTTTTCCGACATCGTTGGAGCATTCAATGCGGTTGATTCGTTCTTGGATACGATGAACATTACGCTTGGTGATGAACCAGCATCTTTCCATACTTGGATCATACGTTTGGCAGTGCCCAGAAAGAGGTTGTGCATCGGATCAATAATGGTCATCGTTATGAAGTCGTAGTAGGGCAGTTTACATAAAACTGAATATTTGGTGCCATACTTTGTTTCCAAATTCTGTCGTTCGGTTTTCGTGTCAGCATTAACAATTTCTTGCATTTGTCTTCGGTGCTTTGCATCAGTGCGACTGGTCCAGCTGTCGATATCGAAACCACCGTAGTCTTTTCCTTCTTCTATATTTCCTGGAAATGATTTTTCACATTTGTTGCATCCTTTGTTTGCATTATGGGCTGAAACAATACAATCATAGACAGGGGCGGTGCGACACCCCTGCAAAACATGCACTCGCAGGGTATGCTCCGGAGTCTTTTTTGTCGCAGCTTGTTTTTAGCCTACCCGGAGTTGTTTTTCCGGATCATTCGTTAGTGTCATTAGATTTATTTTACTGACTTAAAGTCCACGGTAAATATAAGAAAACTGTTTATCAAGTCGCGTTACAGGAAGCGTGAATTCGAGTCTGTATTTTAGATTTTGTGTACAAAAGCGTTTTGCAGGCCTGCACCCTGCAAAATTTTGCAGAAAGACCTGGATGAGGTCAAAATGCAGGGTTTGCCCGGGATTTGATGGCTGTTAGTGTCAAAACGTTAAAAGTCAAGACTCGTCAAATGCCTTTAGATGCTTGGAGAAGAAAAAAACAGAATAGACAGTCCTGATTTTATCTATTTTGTCGCAAATTCTGAAGAATTTGAAGCCTGTACATTTTCGATCTTCTCCAAATTCGTCATCTGAGGGCTGCCATCAAGGTCATCTTAATGTTTGTTTTTCTTCTTATGGCTATCTTCTGAAATTCATTGCAACAAGGAAAGTCAAATCTGTAAGGTATGTGGTATTTTTTTCTATTATTTTTCATGCCTGCATGTTATATATTATAATCTGATAAGTGCAGGAAAAACTGCTTCCCTTTCCCCTCTTTGCTTTCTCTACTTATCTGCCTATGGCCTATGACTTGTCATAATTTTTGGTAATCAACAAAACCACTTGTTGTGTGTGGTGAGTGAGTGGCCAATCATGAAATATTTATAAGATATTTGATCAATCGGGGTACGTACTTACTGTTTGTTTGGCCAATCACTCTGGCTAAGAAAAGGTTGACGACAGGAGATGAATTTGTGGCAATTTAGAGGCAAAGGGACAACCAACCTATTGTGGTTTTATTTTGAAATAAGAGAAAAAAAATAACATTGAAAATTTTGTGATTCTGACCTTGACACCCTAATGTTTTTAATATGTTTTGGCCGGTTAAAATTTTTTTCTGGGGAGAGAAAAAGATCTGTGTGGGTTTTCCGCACACTATTTTGAGGTACACAAACAGATTGTATTTGACTATGTTTAGTTTGCGGGCCAGCACCTGCCAGTCAAGTACTGGTCATAAAAACTGCACGACAATCTTAAAAATGATTTCTCTATTTTGTTTTAGTTCTCTTCCAAATGGAAATTGCCTGTACAGTTCCATTTCTTTCCATCTTGTGGGCAACAATTCTTTGACGGATACACTTCGATGCCTTGCACGTGTGCAGAACTTTTCCTGAATTGTAAGTATTATTCTCAGAACCAAAAAAACCCATCCAAGAAGTTTAGTAGATTGGCTCAGTCATGAAGCATTGCGGTTGGCGGTTACCCACAGTCAGCCGGTTATTATATAAGATTAATTTCATTGGTTGTCCAGTTGTCGTTTGACTTAAATTTTGTTGTTTTGTGTTTGTTAAATATGTAAGAGTAGCTTGCAAAGATCCTAATTCCCTCTTCATTATATACTTTCAGGTTAGTTGCCATCATACTGTCCAGTAGCCCCTAGATCAATGGATTATTTTGCACCTTCACGTGGTTGGTACGAAATCTTTGTAAACACTGACAAAGTCTGCTAATAAGATGAGTGAAACCATATTTAACTTAAAGGAAACAACAGAATGGAATAATTCAATCAAAATGATGATGTGTACCTAACATTGGAAGTTTTTGGATTCAAAATTTTCCCTGTAAACTGGATATCAATATTTGTCATGTAATATGATCTCTGGAAAGTACATCTTGATTTGATTTTGACATGTAATTGCCAATGCAAATGAATTTGGATGCATAATGTATATATATAGTATAAAATTTATAATACAACAACTGAATTTTGATACCAAACATAAAACATGCTGCATTATGTACATAATGAATAAATGACTTTCTGATGACATATGGTTTGTTTTCAATTCGGATTGGGGGCTTTTTACCCCTGGTACAGGATTCTCTGCTTGATTTGCCAAACAGTTCCAAACGAGACACCAGAATGGGGCTAGACTACAATTTCAAGATGAACCAACTATAGAGATTTCAGTTTCAGTACAAATTCTAGTTTTGGATACTTTAATGCATCACATTAATCAATTTTCTAATGAAATACTCTTTTCTTGAGCAGTCTGAATAAAATAGTTTTGCTCTTTTTCTCTAAATTTTCATTTGAAATGGCAAAAGGCTTTTATTATTAATCTGCTTGAAATTATTCAAGTCACCTTTTGGCAGCAATAAGATAAATAAATTTGACACAATAAGAATCAAAATTATATTAAAAAATTTTAGACAGTTTGGTAAATATTATTATTATTGTTATTGCTATCATCACGATCAGATAAAGATTTTTGTATAATTTATAATCTTTTGTGTGCTATTGTATTATTTTGCTATCATTTTTCACTTTTTTGTGTAAAGTTCAAAAAGTTCTTTAAAAAATTCATGATCGTTTTTTTTTTTTTTTTACACCTCCTTTCTCTTTCCTTCATTTATTCCATATTTTAGAGGCCACTCTTTTTTTGGTTCTTAAAACACCCAAACCCAAACCCAAAAAACTATCTTAGTTTTACCAGCTTCATTTTGTGTTTAAATGAAATGAATTTTAATTCTTTATCTCTGGTTCATGGTACATTGGGCATAAAAAAGGTGACTGTTTTAGCCAATCTAGAGGGTCGAAATTCAAAAATTTTCTGGCCCGTCGGGCCCAACCATGGTGGGCCCTCCTTAGACACTATATATAGCTGAATCTTTTTTGCAGGGTATCCTAAAAATCCTACATACGCCCCTGATAGATGTTATAAGTAATATAGTAAGTAAATTAAACATAATCAAATCAATTTTGTTTGATAATTAATTTCCTAATCGTCAGTCGTGAAAAATTACTCGAATCCGATTGGTTTAGAGGAGAGCGATTAATCGTTAACTGCACTATTACCACTTTTTGCACTCTTCGGCGGGGAACACTTTTGCCTCCTTTATTGCCTTATTTATTTTGCTTTCTCTCTCCCACGCCCTGTTTAGCAATACAGACACC
>NW_027104338.1:2857971-2893812 GCF_902728285.1 Clytia hemisphaerica
TCTGACGCCATCGTCAAAGCTGAGCTGACGAAGAAAGAGCTTTTACGGCATTGCCAGCGCCGCACCCGAGGAGATGGTCAGCATTTGGTAAGAGCTCATCACTTGTATCCAGGATCCGGAAGGTGTTCCTTTGTACACGACAGTTAAAACCATCAAGAGAGGCAAGGATAGGGACGTTCCAGTTTACAGGTGGGTGCGAGGAAGCAATTCCCTGGAATCGTTCCACAATCACCTTCGTGATTTTATTCCAGGCACATCAGCGAATGGCCTTCACTTCCAAGCCTTTCCTCCTTGACGGTCTGTCACGCTGGAACACCGCGGGAAGGAAGCATTGCCAGAGGCTGGAACACGACCTGCAAACTTTCGCACCTTCGACCACAAATTGACCAGCCGCTTCAACCAGCTTCACACGCACGTCTTGGGAAAGCAGTATGTTGAAATGGAGGCACCCTCTGCTGACACATCCAAGCTGGTTGGCATGGAGTACTTCTTCAAACAAGAAAAGGTCAACCTGAACGATCACAAGTACATCCAATCCGACCTTGGTGAAGATGATGATTCTGGTGTGGAGGATGAAATCGATGAAGGTGTCCCTCCAGAAACCAGTGACCAGCAAGTTGTGGAGGAGGAAAATGAGGAGTCCCCGCCAGATCAGGAGGACGAATCTATTGACTCCCTTGGCATCCCCGGATGGAACCGTTTCGACCATCTGGCCCGGGCTCTCCTTGGTGTTGAAGGCATCAGCATGTCAAAGAAAAAGTGTGAGGAGATTGTTTGACTGTTTGGGCTGCTTAATGATTTTGACAAACGCCCAATGAAATTTGCACCCGTCAAAATGAAACCGGCAAAGGGCAAGTTCAAGCGGAAGCAAAAGATGGGTGGAAATGCTGAAATTATCGCCATGCGTCGTCGAGCTCACATTACTGTTGGTTACCCTTCCCTGTGTCCATCCAAGAACCGGTTAGTTGAGGCCATCATCATTCACCTGACGGCTAAGCACACTTCCAGCAGCACCATCACGTCACCTGGGAACAAAAGATCAAACGAATCCCGATGGAAGAAGTGCATCCAAGAATACAAGTATGTGCAGGCCAGGGTTTCCAACAGTGACTTAAAACACACCTTGAAGATGTATCTGTTCAACGTGAACGAGACCACCCTGATGCACTGGCACAAGCGCACAGCCAGACGCGACGAAGCCAGCCTCCTCCTTCAGGGCAGATCGCTGCCTGGCAATGTGACCAAATCTTCCAAGGTAATGATTCCTACCACCATGAAATCAAACCCTAATGCTGGTACCAGGATGGCATTCACATTGCCAATCAACACGTCGGGAAAACAGAAGCCATCATCACAGCCGAAGTCGACAGATCAACCGAAACCACCACCGTCGTAGAATGAAGCTTTGTTTGCTGCCTCTCTGTTTTCTCCATCAGTGGAGCCAACAACAGCTGGCCAACTGTTGTACAGGCACATCAAACCAAAACCTGTACAGCCCGCCCTCTTTGTACCTTCTACGCAACAGCCCAGAACCTGCATTAAACCCTTTCAATGCTTACCATCTTCATCTTCGCCGTCGTCTCAACCCTTATCTTCATCTTCGCCGTCGTCTCAACCCTTTTTATCTTTGTCTTTGCCATCACCATCTCAGCCGTGTCCGTCTCAAGTATCACCGACTCCATCAGCGCCACCTGTCGCCTTTTATAAGACAACCTACTACCGCCACAAGCAAATGGAGTCGCAAACCGGCATGATTAAACCAAAGCGAAAATACAACTGCTCGCAGTGTGGTCAACCAAATGTGTACCGCCCCACACCCAGTACTATGGCCCAAAGTACTGCCCCGTCAAGTGCGAAAAATCTTTTGAGGATTGGTTGGCATGGGCAAAGTATGAAAAACAAAAAAGGGATGCCATAAAAAAGGCAAAAAAGAACAATTAGTTTTTTTAGTATTTTTTTTTCCTTTTCTCTTGTTTTTCACATTTTGAATGTCTGAAATTGAATAAAAGTGGGTCTTTTAGAACAAACACAATAAATTTCTTGGTTTTCTCGTTTTCAGTATCTGGTTCGTTTTTCTAGTGGGTTGTAGTTGAAAACGTTTTTAATTCCACATTTCTGTCTCCTGTACTTAACTGTATGGTGGGATGGATATTGTGAATGATCATCTTCTTTGCAGGGTTAGATTTATTACTCAAACATAAGCATACGTATGATAAACATATTTACACTTATAAGGTATTTCATAAACCATATTATGTATTTTTTTACTCCTACCATTTTTCTTCATTTTTGGTGTCAAAAAATGTTGTTTATATAGAAATCTGTAGTCGAAGTGACATTGACAGTTCTCAGTCTAAAGGTCTACTACTATTATTAACTCTCTCAAATAAGTTTCTGGTTTATTGAGCTGATTTATGATAATCAAATGAGCATACATATAATGCATATATCCTTGTTTGTGAGATTTATCATAAAGCTTTTTAAATGTATATAGTGTTCTATAGTGTATTTAAATGTTAATATGGCTGTATATATCTAGGACTATTTTTAACTGTACATAACCTTAGTGTTAGTTTTTATTCTATATTTTTATCTGAAAAATGAAAACAAAACTCAATTTTCTTTCTGACCTGTCCAAATATTAGCTCTCAGCCAAAAGAGTTAGTCAATTTTAGGGCTGATCACGTGACCAATATATCTATATTCTCATCCGTTTATTTATTTTCTCACAGATAACTAACTACAAACAAAAATAAAAAATGGATCAATCCACTGTAACCATTGTAACAGATTTTGAATTGGAAGATAACATGTCGGATGCTGGGTTGGATGTAATGTTGTGTTGGAAGTGTTATGGTGTGGCTTTTATGGTGTCAATGTTCTTGTGTGTTTTCACTGCTAACCCATTATCCGTCGCTCGGGGACATTTGCGTTGTTTAGTCGTTGTTCATCGACGGTAGACGTCGAAAGCCCGTTGTTACCCGTCGATGATCAACGGATACAAAGTTCACTTTTTGCAATCAACACTAAATCGATGGGTTAGTGTTGGTGAACAACGGCCTTTCTCAAAGCTTTTCTTAGTCTGTCGTTCACCCGTTGTTCGAGTGTCGGTGAACAACGCTATTCTCGAAGCTTTTTCCCTCTGTCGTTCACCTGTTGATTGTGCGTCGGTGAACAACGGCTATTCTCAAAGCTTTTCTAAGTCTGTCGTTCACCCGTTGTTCGAGCGTCGGTGAACAACGGTCTTTTTTAAAATGATTTTTAGCGTTGTTCACTCGTTGTTTGTGGTGTCGATGAACAACGGGCAATTTAAAGCTTTTTCCCCACTGTTGTTCATCCGTTGTTTGAATGTTGGTGAGCAACGGGACTTTCTATGTTAATTTTTTCACATTATTCAATCGTTGTTTGACTGTTGGTGAGAAAAGGCGAGGGTTTTTCCAAAACTTCTTTTCAACCTTTGTTCATGTGTTGTTTTAAAAGTACGGTATCTGGAATTGAACGGCCGAAAAACGAAAAAATAGTTGAAAATCACTCTCTCATTAGAGCCTAAAAGCGAAATAAACAAATTCATAATTTTTTTATCGCCAATTTCTTCAACTCGAAAGCGAATGGGAAATCTAATTTTGTTAAAGGGACATTACAGTAGTAAAATGTAAACATTGCACAAACCACGTCTCATTAAAGAGAACAATTAAAATCACGTGTCCAAAACAAACTTGTAAAACAATTGAACAATCAAAATTAGCCATATTTGGTTTGATTTTTTATTTTGACATGTGACATTTGTTTTGATTTTTGTATCTGCTGCATACAGTTTGTTTACAAATTTCGCAAGTACTGTTATGTCCCTTTAAAGGGCTCCATAATGAATTCTTGATAATTTGCCATGTATGAAAATAGTTTTCTGCCTGGATGTAACCAACTATGGCATGGTATACATTTTCTGTTAGGCCAACTATTCCTGAATCTGAAAATTTAAAAATCGTAATAGGAAAGTTTGATGAAGAAGAAAATGAAGACTTTTGCGAAGAAGAGTGTTTCAACCTTGAAATGAACTTGAAATAAACTGTAGATTGTTCATCGATAGACTGGTTTTTATTTATCGACAAGGAAGTTTTATCGATAATTATATCGCTATAGGATAGCGATAAAATTTATCGTTGGAAAGTCTTTATCGATAACGTTTATAGAAGAAGGCGAGTTGATATTATGGTTTCGTAGATCAACCAGCTAGAAATGACACAATGAGACAGGGGTATAAATCAAGGTCATCTAATGCGTTCTTGTTGTCTAAATAACGCTAGAAGGATTCGGAACACATCTTTTGTGAAAAACATCTTATTCTTAAAAGTATATATGAAAAAAATTATCCTCGATTTCTGAACACGTCCAAGCATAAAGTTATAATAATTTTAGGGGGCGAATAATGCGATGAAGGCTCTAGACATCAGAACACGTCATTTGTATAAAAAAATTAATGGTCATGCTATGTAGAAGATAAGAACATATTTTTTAATAAATTGCTTCGCTGGCTGCTTTATCGGCTATGGCATTGTTGAATCACGGCTTTTGCGTGTTTAATGACATTGTAATGTCTTCTTTCGAGAAGAGAAAACGATGCAAGCTTGTCAATCAATTTATTTCGCAAACTTTCAAGGAAAAGGAAAAGAGACGTGATATCTGATTTAGCTAAGAAGTTTTCTTTGCAAATTTGGGTCTCAGTGAACTGGTAAGAACGGGTTTTCAGATCGCTTTGACTGTCTTCTTTTTCTCCGTAGAGAGCAGAACTGGGGGTATAAGTGCAAAAGTATAGAAGATGATGTAATGAAATACGCAAATTCAAATAAAAGAGAGAATCAAAGATCATCTAATTTTGGTCATTTAAACCAACAATTCAAACGAGCTAGACCACCTTGGTTTGGCGTTAGCGTCTTTGAAACTCAAAAACACAGAGAAAACTCTCGAACGGGAATTTTTGCCACCGCAGGAAGCCTAAAGCTTCCGAGGATGGCATTCATAGCTTCACGCATAAGGAAGTTGGGCAAACATCTCATAATTTTGCGCGCGTTTTTCAGTATTTTAGTTCCGGTTAAATGGTGTACCGGTAACATTCTTAGCTTGACTGTATTTCTATTGTTTTATCATCATTAAAAACACTTTTCCGGATTTCTTTTGATCTGATTACCCATTTTCAAAGCTCTATATGTCTTTTTTTATTACCTCAGGGAGTCGAATTAAGGGAAATTCCCTATTTAAACCACAAGTAGTTATTAACCGCTCTGAGCAACCCAAATTAAAAATTTTTATCCTTTCAAAAACTTGTCGTTTGACTGTTACAGTAAAATGGCAGTTTAGTACAGTAGCGTTTAGTATGATATAAACAAATCATTATATACCATTATTTTGGTAATAAAAGAGATAACAAAAAAAAACAGATAAATAACTTTATCTTATCTCTATAAGAAGATATCTATGAGATGGACACAAATTGCTAATATTTGTAGACTAAATTTTGCTTCAGATGAGATGCCATTCTAACAGAAGTAACGGCTATAAGTAACATTTCTTTCCAAATTCAACAACTTATTTGATCGTTCTTCTGCGGTGGCACTTTAATGAAAATTATGGCTAGTATACACAATACCCATGCTGAAGTCAGCGAAACTCAAGGGGATTAACGCATGGTTAAAATTCTTGTAAAGTTACAAATAATTTTTAGAAATTTATTTAGTACTCAAAAGAAGCGAATAATGAGTAGAAAAAGGTTTAGTCTAGGCATATGTTTTCTGATTTAAAATGTTTGCCTCATTTGGTACAAATTTTACGAAATTCTTTCTACTACTTTTTCGTTCTACTATTGAATTATTTAAATTCTTGTAGATGATCATCCCAAGTCCTGGAAGTCTTGCGCTCCAAAGGCTTTCCATATGATAATTTTGAGTTTTATGAAGATTAAGTTTCAACCACTTCATGAAATGTAGAGAAATAAAAAACTTCGATTATTTTCGAATATTTTTGACGAACGAAGGAGTTTTGGAAAAACCCTTTCCTCGCCAACAGTCAAACAACGATTGAATAATGTGAAAAAATTAACATAGAAAGTCCCGTTGCTCACCAACATTCAAACAACGGAGGAACAACGGTGGGGAAAAAACTTTAAATTGCCCGTTGTTCATCGACACCACAAACAACGAGTGAACAACGCTAAAAATAATTTTAAAAAAGACCGTTGTTCACCGACGCTCGAACAACGGGTGAACGACAGACTTAGAAAAGCTTTGAGAATAGCCGTTGTTCACCGACGCTCAATCAACAGGTGAACGACAGAGGGAAAAAGCTTCGAGACTAGCGTTGTTCACCGACACTCGAACAACGGGTGAACGACAGACTAAGAAAAGCTTTGAGAAAGGCCGTTGTTCACCAACACTAACCCATCGATTTAGTGTTGATTGCAAAAAGTGAACTTTGTATCCATTGATCATCGACGGGTAACAACGGGCTTTCGACGTCTACCGTCGATGAACAACGACTAAACAACGCAAATGTCCCCGAGCGACGGATAATGGGTTAGCAGTGTTTGTTGCTGTCTGTGTTTTTGTTGGTTTGGCATTTCTTGTGAAGTTGTTCAATGTTTTGGTTGGAAATTTTTTAAATGTTTATAGTTTTTGTATATGTTTCAGGAAGATATCCTCTAAATTCATTGAATTTTGCATTTAATTTCAATTTGAAAGTGTCAAAAAACACGCTCTCAGCAAATAGACTTAGTAAAATGTAGAGAAAACGAAAGTAAAAGTGATCACGTGACTTTCTTCTAACACCTTTATTTCTATATTATCTTTATTTTACAGATAATTAAAAAAACTACATACCATGTTGGGTACATTACAGGCCACCTAAATATGTAGAGAAAACGAAAGTGAAAGTGATCACGTGACTTTCTTCTAGCTCCTTTATTTCTATATTATTTTTATTTTACAGATAATTAAAAAAACTACATACCATGCTGGGTACATTACAGGCCACCTAAATATGTCTGATCCTGTGGTCCTGTTTATTCCTACCGTTCCTGATGCTCTGCCTCCCGTTCCTACTGTTGTCCCTGCTGTCGTCCTGCCTGATATTCTTCTAGATGTTCCTGCTTTTCTTCATCCTCCTATTCCTGATGTTGTTCCTGTTGTCGTTCCTGTTGTTGTCGTTCCTGCTGCCGCCGTTCCTGTTGTTGTTCCTGTTGTTGATAATGAAAATGTGCAATTTGATCCTCCTTCCTCTCCTTGTAAGTGTCGTAATTGTTTTGGTACATTTTTAATTGTTTTAGTTAATGTTGTGATTTTGATTGGTCTTTTTTCAGCAGTACTTCATTTTTCGTAAATGTTTCTTTATGTAGTGTTTTGTAATTGTACAGTTTATTTATGTCATATTTAATGTATGTTAGATCTTTATTTTTAACTGTTAATTATATGACTGATTTTATTTAGGTTGCGCGCTCCTATCCTACGGCGGGGTATTATTTTGTAATACCCCGCTTGATTTGTAATACCCCGCTCCTGCCAAAAATTTCTGATAATACACCCTCTTTTCCGCCGTCCCACCACAAACAAAACGCAGTTTACAAATACGCAAACAACAAAACTGTTGAACCATTCTGGAGAAATTAAGATGCTTCACTTTATTTTTAGAAGTGATACTTTTGATCAAAACCATTTTCTCCTAACATAATTTCACGCACCGAGTAGTGTTCAAATTTCCAAAACATTCGATTATTTTTGACAACATTCGATTTTTTTTAAAACAAACACAAATATTTTGAGAAGATAGCCGTTCGATCAAAATCAAAGTAGTTTTTTATTTCATATGCACTTTTTATCAGATTTAATAGATTTTACGTAAAAAACGAAAACTAAAGTGAAATAATTCAATATCAAAAAATGGCCTCTCAATGAAAAGACTTTGTAAATTCTAGAATGGTCACGTGACCTTTTTTGATCACGTGACCTCTTTTGAACACTGTTTTTCTCTCCTTTTTCTTATTTTCTAGATCTTTCGACAAACAACAACAACAAGAACAAAACCCCCTGCTAGGTAGTTTAAGCTGAGTTCAATTCTCAGCCAGGGGAAATGCTAAATGCACATGTTTATCAATGAAAGGACAAATACAACATATTTAAAGCTATTTTTTCGAGATTGAAACGTCAAAAAATGGGCTATCAGCCAAAAGACTATAATTGAAATCAAGTCCTTAAGAAAGTACTGTTCAGTGTTGTTGTGGTTGTTTTTTGTGCTTATTATATTTATTGTTGCAGTTTACTTGTTGGTGTGGCATCTCCACCTCCATTGATGTTTCTGATTTGCTTGTTTTTTTTTTAATTGTTTATATTTTTGTACAGTTTTTAACAGTTTTTGTAGTTTTGTAGATTTTTAGCTAGTAGATATTATATTTAGTTTTGTATGTTTTGTGTTTAAAAGGAAGATTTCCTCTAAAATCACTTGAATAGACGTTTAACGAAGTTTCTTAAAGGCAAGAATAGGAACTGTCTGTGAAAAGACTTGGTAAGTTTATATTACCAAAAGTGAAAGTGAATTTGAAAGGGTCAAAAAACTTGCTCTCAGCAAAAAGACTTAGTAAATTTTAGGGCTGGTCTTATTTTGGTCACGTGACCTTTAGTAATCATATTTCAGGTTCATTTTCATCCTAGAGATTCATTTGATTTTCTATTTCTTTTCTTTTCGTTTAGAGAAAACAAAGAAAAAAAATAAAAAGAATGGACAAGAAAATGTTGAAGAAGATTGAAGAGATGAGTGCACTCTTTTCTATGGTTTTTATTTTTATTTTTCCGTTGGTGTTGTTGGATGCTTTAATTGTCGTTAAACTTTTCAAAACTTATGGTCGACGTTGATGCCGATGTAGTTGTTGTGTGTTTCAGTTGATTGTCTTGTGGTTTTGGTCCAGTTTTTCATCTGTTCTTCTGCTTGTGTACATATGGGACTCATTATTTATGTTGGTATTGTATATGCAAATTTGTTTGTAAATATTAGCACATGCATTTTCTATGACAGTTTAATATATTTTATTTATGTTTAAAAACGAAAGTGAATCTGAAACTTAAAAAAATGCCCTCTCAGCAAAAAGACTTAGTAATTTTTAGAATGGTCACGTGACTTTTGAAAAGTGTCAAAAACATGCTCTCAGCCATAAGACGTGACCAATTTTCTAACCATATATATTCATTTCTTTTCTTTTACAGAAGATAACTAAAAAAATACCAATAAAATGGAACCAGTAGAAATCAATGTAATGTATGAGAGGCAGGCGGCTGAAATGACGTCCCTTAGAAAGTACTGTACAGTGTTGTTGTTATTGTTGTTGATACTATGTGTATTGATGGTTGGTGTTTATTTGTTGTTGCGGTATCTCCACCTGTGGCGTTGATTGTTGTTTTGCTTGTTGGTTTATTTTGTTTATTTTTTACAGTTTTTAACCGTTTTTATAGTTTATAGATTTTTAGCTATTAGATATTTGATATTATATTTAGTTTTGTATATTTTGTGTTTATGGGAAAGATTTTATCTAAAAACTCTTAAATAGACAATTCAATGCTGAATGTTGAAAGGCCAGAAAATGAGCTCTCAGTGAAAAGACTTAGTAAATTTTAGAATGGTCACGTGACTTATTTTGATCACGTGACCTTTTTTGAACACTATATTTTTCTCCTTTTTCCTTCTTTTCTAGATCTTTCGACAAACAACAACAAAACCCCCTGCTAGGTAGTTTAATCTGAGTTCAATTCTCAGACAGGGGAAATGCTAAATGCAATCTACCGTCGTTGAACAAGAATCAAAGGAAATATGATCAAAAACGACTTTCTAAAGGTAATTACACTAAACAAGTGGTGGAAAAAGAGAAAATCAACGGGCAGGTCTAAAACGCCTAATACCTACTACTTAATACTTACTACCTAATACTTAATATTTACTGTATATACCTCAAAATTGCTCGAAAATACCTTTAAAATAATCAGCATGCCCAATTCGACCTAATCTGAAAATTTGGTGTTAAAAAAATTTCAACTTTTTGTCTTATAACGTTTTGAAGACATGAAAGTATTTTCTCTCTTTTTTGCTCTTAACTTTATTTTCCCGCGCTTTTTCTATAAAGTTTACAGACTACACACATTTTGTCGAGACACACTTTTTCGTAGGAGAAAAATATTTCGTTAGCTCATATTAGCTTTATTTATAAGAATCAGTCGATCTGAAAATTTAAAATAAGTAAGTATGCCCCTGTTTCATTGGAGCAGACGTAACTGAAGTAGATGGCAGAGAATATTTAGACATGACTTGATTTTATTACAAACCTGATTTACAAATGACCCTTTCGAGCCAGAATATTGACAGGGTCATTTAATATGACCTTTTTAAACTTCATTATAGTAAGAATTATTAATGTGCTGAATAAGATGCTTTAAATATCACTAGATAGAAATTTCTAGTAGAAAATGCTAAAAGAGAGATTTTTGGAGGTGCTCATTGAACTTTTGCCTATTATTCACAAAGTGACATTATTTGACAAAAATATTATTATAGTTATTGAATATAAAGCCCTACGAGCCATTCTCAAGAAGTACTATGACACTGCTCCATATGATGCAGATAATACAAAAGGATACAATTAATGACCTATATTTAATTTCGAAGAGCGTTTAAATAACGTTTTAGCCGATTGGATCTTTATAAAGGAGACAGGGGTGTATAAGAATAATTGATTTGAATATTTACATATGTTTTCTTATAATTAGATCAAAGTCATAAGAGAGCAGGAAAAAGAAAAAAACTAAGATAATTACCTTTTGCTTTGTACTTATATGGGGCGAAGAAAATATTTACTTTAATGCAAATATTTATAAATATAAATATTCTTTTAGATAACACATTGAAAGACTTTAGGTAAATATAAAGCAAAGACTTATGTGTTGACATTCAAATTTCACAAAACTTAGAGATTTCGAACATGCGAAGGAGAGTCAGGGCCTGGAAGTTCTGGTCTGTAAAGTATCCAAACGGATTAGGTAGTCAGTATTAAGTATTAAGTAGTAAGTATTAAGTAGTAGGTATTAGGCGTTTTAGACCTGCCCGAAAATCAACTGATAAACAGCCGACTTCCAACTCATTTCAACCATTCGCGCATGAAAGCAAAGCACATGGGCAACATGTGGTTTTATAACGCCATTTTGATATTTTGAACCTTTCCCGCGTCTTCCCCTCCCCCTTTCCTTCGTTCCCCCTTGCTTTCGTCATTTTTTTCGTTCGTCCCCCAGTCGTGTCTAAGATCGTCCCCCAGTCGTGTCTAAGATCGTCCCCCAGTCGTGTCTAAGATCGTCCCCCCGGCCTTGCGCAGGGGCCATCTTAATCTTAGACATATATTGGAACTAATTGGAACTTTTGGAACTGACAATACATTGGAACTCATTCCCGTCTCTCATTGGTTTGCCGTTCCAAAGTTGTTCCAAATTGAGTTCAAAATACTACCAATCATATCGCTCCGTCAGTTCCAATTAGTTCCAAAGTTCCAAATGTGCTATTTTCATTGGCTTATTTCATATTTCTAATCCCGCTAATGTATTGGTTGAAAATTCAAATAAAGATGGCTTCCGAAGCAAGCTGAATTTCGAGCTTTTTTTGACTGCAGCTAGAATTTCAGACTTTACATCTTTTTGAAGTTGCTTTAAAACTGCGATTTAAGCAGAAGTAGCTATGAATTTACTTTAGTAATATTCTCAACAACATTCTCTGAAAGTCAAGTAATTTGCTCAAGTTTTCATGAAATTATGAGTCATTTTCTACCAAAGCCAAACTTTGTCATTTTTCAGCATAAACATTATTTTTTAGAGTAGGAAAAGGACATCTTTACAGACAACTACAACTGGAAATGGATAAAGCATTATACGATAGAGCTCCTGTGTAAATTAGAAAAAGATTGAATCGTTTTTGGTAAAGCTATGGCTGAAAATGATGTTTTGCTGGACTTAGTCGTTTTTCGCTTTGTTGACGGCCGTCGCGTTGATTTTTTACATTGGACTGGGACCGAGTTAAAACAAACCACTACTGGAATTTAACAAAGCATCATATAATGTAGTTCCTGTGTAAGTTTGAAGAAGATTGAACTACGTTTCATTGAGTTATGGCTGAAATTGATGTTTTGCTGAACTTAGTTGTTTTGCGCTAAAGTCCTGGAACTTAATCAAACTTTGAATTTTGAAGAATTTGTGAGTATTTGATTACTTAAAGTTCGACTACTGAACTTAGTCGAACATTCATCGCGTACAACAAAGTTTGATTAAAATACCGTTCAATTGGTTCGATTAAATTATTATGTCTGGAAAAGTGGGCCTATATCTACAAGGTTTGAATATAAAAATAATAAACTACACTAACCTTTTGTTTGAAGGAATGGGTAACTTTATTCCAATGCTATTTAAAAAAAGGGTTCGACAGTTCCTGAGGCTCTCCACTCGACTAGCCTAAAGCTTACGCAAAGGGAGTTAACAGGAAGGAATTAAGCACTGTCTTGTTCTCTGTTTACAAGCAGCACACTCAAGGACACAAAGTGCAATGTTCCAAAGAGCTCCTGGACACTTGAAATATTTATGAAAAGGGTCTTCTAATCAGTCAATACATATCTCTTTTTTTCTAAAATGATGACTATGTTATCATATTTTTGTACAGAATATCTCACAGTCATCTCAGCAAAGTGTTTATACTTTCAGTTACTCAGAAAAAGAGACATTTAAAATCGAAATAGCATTGGAATAGTTATATGCAATGGTGTGAATCATCAATCTTCTTTTTTATTTCATTCATAAGCAAAGCTAATTTAAATTCCTCATTCTTCTTAAATTCCTCCCGCCATTTCAAAAACTTTTTTGCAATGGATTTGATTGGTTGAAAGTTATGATGTAATCTTTATTTTTATTTAAAGGCTGGTCTACATTTCCTAATCACGAAGAGGTTGTTTTGATTCTGAATCGAAGGAAAGTCATAATGGTGGTCTGGCATGTGGCTCAAATTGTTGTGGCTCGTGGCATGTTGTTGATTTGATATCATGGTTGTTTAGCTTAGACAGACTTTTATGAATTTGAAATGCTTTCTTTGGATTGGAATTTTTTTCATTTTTAATGTTTCCATTTCTTTTCCAAGTTGAAAAGTAAATTACTAATGCCGAAAACTGCTTTATCAGCCAAAGTATGGCAAACAAGACTACAAAGATATGCTGCAAAAGTAAAAGATGCCTTTCCTCCAGGGTCTTTTCCCTCAAAGAATACTACTTGGGGACAAGAGCGTGCCAAAATTGATGCCTGTCCTGTTTATAAATCTCGGGCTGGGAAAGACATTTTTGGTCAAAAACTGAAGTGTACTTGTGGATATTCACATGAAAAAATTGTTCACAATGATAGTAATAAAATCAACACTGGAGTTGGACCATCGGTGACAAAATCTGTCTCACTTCCTTTGCATTCTAGCAATCTTTCAATAAATCAATTAGTAAGTTTGATAACTTTATGTTGACATGTTTTTCTGATTTGGACTTTTTCTGATTTATAAATTCTTAGCGAACGGTTCATTATTTTGTTTTGGATTTACTTACTGAATTCAGCCTTCTCAAGAACTTAATAAATTTCCTCGTTCTAGCCTTTGACCTCCAGATTGAATCAACTTTCATCGTCACCGCCATCAACATTGTCTTCTCGGTCGCTTAAACGTACTTTTAAATGGGCGTCCCCTGCAACATCAACCGTTGATAGACCTAATCTAACTGATCAGTCACCTGTCAAATCTTCAAATTTAGTCTCAAATACCTCAAGTATCAAATACCTCATCCACGTCAGTCCCTGCTGCATCAGCCCTTGCCGCATCACCACCTACAACACCACCACCTGTCTCATCACCACAGAATACTCAGACCATATCCACTCCTACTTCTCAAGTTGCAAATAGCCCAGGATATAAAGAATCACCGATCCATCCCTTGCCTGATGTTGGAACACTTCCATCGTATTCTCCAACTTTATCACCTTTAAGTCCTGCTAAACCACGTCAACCGACTGACTATTCTCTGAGGCCACCTAAAGATTGGAAGATGGAACCTGCAGATCGGGAATGGGTTGGACGACACGTATTTTCTTCCAAAAACACGTTGGCCCTGCCAGTGCGTAATTGGTATTATCCACCTACAGTTTCAGCGACTGCCAAAAAACCATCACCGCAGAACTATTTGCTGCACAATTTTTTTCTATGGGCCCCCATGTCAATGTGGAAAGTTCAACTGAAATGTCAACGTGGTAATTGTGGTAAACCGCTGAGACGTAAAGGAATCTACACTCACACTCTTCGGACCGTTTGTGATATGCAAGATTTTTATTACTTAGCAACAGAGTACTACAATTGTACATGTAATTCCACATACGTAGGATGGGACAATTCTATCATCTATCAGCTTTCAATTTCACAGCAATCAAAGTTTCCTGCATTTCTGATGTACCGCTCAACATTGGATAAGTCAATTCTTACCCTCCTCCATTCACGAACCAAGGGAAACAGCCCAACAGCTACAGGTCATAGTATTGCAGAACTACACTCAGAGAACTATTTGAAAAAGATGTCAATGTACCTTGACGACTGTGTCCATCACAAAAATGGCATCGGCTCCCTTCTTTCCAATGAAACCTCATATCAACCACTTCCTCTGATGAAAGGAGTGCCAGAAGTACGGTGGTTTCTGGCTTGCTACACCAAAGACGTACTCCAACGGCAAGATGTTTTAAAAGGCAACATTACCTCTGTCTTCGGGAAGATTTTGAAAATTGATTCTACAGGTAAAATCCTTCGTAAATTGGCTGGGACGATACCTGGAAGTGCTCGCTGGGTTACGAATGTTGGCAGTGAGTACGGTGCCATACTCCAAAGTGTCGTGGTTCACTCTGAAAGTAACGATACCCTTGAACAGATGGCTAAGGGGATTGTTGATCGTTATGCAGCCGCTGAGGTTCCACCCCCTAAGCTCATCTATACAGATAGAGATTGTTGCTCTTCGACTGGTCCAGCAAAAATCGAGAGTCTCTTTGTCCAGTGGAATGGTTTATTGGTGAGATTGGACGTTTGGCATTTGATGGAACGAATTGCTCTTGGTTGCACCAGCAAAGACCACCCTCTTTACCAAACATTCATATCCCAACTCTCCGGATGCATTTTTGCCTACGACGAGGATGATTACCAGAAGTTAATGAAAGCAAAGAGAATAGAGCTTCAGGAAGCTGGTTTACGTAATCCCTCTGATGGAGCCATCAAATCATCTTTGACCAAGAAGGAGCTACTTGCCCACTGCAAAAGGTACACCCGTGGCGATTATGAAACTTGCAAAAGAATCAAAGCACTCATTTTGGAATTCACCGGGGCAACTGATGTCCTAGGCGCCCCTCTCTTCAATGACGAGATGGTCAAGATTTGGGAAGAACAACGCCGACATATAGAATGTATCCAAGATCCACCTGGAATTCCCTTATATGCTGTTACCAAAACCATCAAGAAAGGGGGACAAGATCTACCGGTTTACCAGTGTGCCAGAGGCAGCAATTCCTTGGAATCCTTCCATAGCCACCTGAAAGAGTTTATCCCTGGCACGTCTGCCAATGGTCTGCATTTTCAAGCTTACCTTTTAGATGGAATATCTCGCTGGAACACCGCTCCCAAAGAGGCCTTGCGCGACGACAAGCAAACTCAGATAAGGACTTTTGACCATGAACTTGCCCTCCGCTTTGATCAGCTGCATTCAAAGGTATTCAATAAGCCACTACTCGAAATGGGAGCTCCGGCCGCTCTGAATGAAGAGTTGATTGGAATGGAATACTTTTTCAAAGCGTCAAACGTCACTGTTGATGCAGAATACATAAAGAACAACATAGAAGATGAAGACTCTGGCATAGAAGACGTAACATTTGAGGACGCGCCAGCTGAAACCACAGACACAAAAGCTCAAGAGGAAATTGATACCACCGAAAATGATGAAAATGATGAATCCGTCGACTCTTTAGGCATACCAGGATGGGGCCATGTTGATCGTCTTGCCCGTGCACTTCTTGATCTGGAAGGTGTCAGTATCCCTAAAGCCAAGTGCTCCACCATCTTAAAGCTGTTTGACGCATTAAATGATTTTGACAAGCGCCAAATGAAATTTAAACCTGTCCCAATCAAGCCAGCCACCGGCAAGTTCAAACGGAAGCAGCAAATGAGTGGCAATGCTAACGCTCGCATTGTTGCTATGTGAAGGAGCTTTGTTACTGGTGGTCAACCTTCACTTTGTCCCTCGAAAAACAGGATCGTCGAGGCCATCTTCATCAACCTTACCAACACGCATGCCTCCAGGAGCACAATCATCACAGCTGGTCAGAAGAGAAAGAACGAATCGAGATGGAAAAAGTGCATCACCGACTACAAGTATGTCCAGGCAAGAGTATCAAACAGCGAGTTGAGATCCTCAATCAGTGTTTTTCTATTCAATGTCAATGAGACTACCCTAATGAAGTGGCACAAACGTAAGACAAGGCGAGAAGAAGCTAACATTCTTCTACAGGGAAAAACACTCCCAGGAACAGCTTCAACAATGAAAACTAACATCAAACCAGCCATCTTGAAGTCCAATCCGGACGCTGGAGCAAGAATGGTGTTCAATCTGCCAGTCAACACAGCTGGAAGCCAGAAGCCTTCGAATCAGCCAAAGACAACAGACAAACTACCACCATCCAACGAAGCTTCCTTCAATGCCTCCCTATTCGACTCGTCGCTCCAGCCACCAATCACTACCCAATTATTGACATCAAACCGACCAATTAAACCAAAACCCATTGAGCCAGCATCATATGTACCTAATGCCCCTCCCCCAAAAAGATGCATCATCCCTTTTCAACGTGTCCCTCCACCGTCAAGTTCCCTATCAGAAGAATCGCAACCAAGTCCTCTCGCAATGCCAAAAACAACTTTTTATCGGCATCAAAAATTAGAGCAACAAACAGGTATAATAAAGAAAAAAAGGAAATACAATTGCACGAAATGTGGTGAACCTTTTGTGGCACCCCACACTCAATATTATGGTAGAAAATTTTGCCCAAAAAGTGACAGTCGCTCATTTGAAGATTGGTTGGCCTGGGCAAAAAATGAGAGGTCAAAGAAAAATTCACAATGATAATTTTTAAAAAGTGACTTTCTTATGCTCATCTTTATTTTGTTCATTTTTATTTTGTTTATTCATAACACCATGGTATATATCATTTTAGAAATCGAAAGTGAAAGTGGTTTTCAAAGTGTCAAAAAGTGAGGTATTTTTTCGAGATTGAAACGTCAAAAAATGGGCTATCAGCCAAAAGACTATAATTGAAATCAAGTCCTTAAGAAAGTACTGTTCAGTGTTGTTGTGGTTGTTTTTTGTGCTTATTATATTTATTGTTGCAGTTTACTTGTTGGTGTGGCATCTCCACCTCCATTGATGTTTCTGATTTGCTTGTTGGTTTTTTAAATTGTTTATATTTTTGTACATTTTTTAACAGTTTTTGTAGTTTTGTAGATTTTTAGCTAGTAGATATTATATTTAGTTTTGTATGTTTTGTGTTTAAAAGGAAGATTTCCTCTAAAATCACTTGAATAGACGTTTAACGAAGTTTCTTAAAGGCAAGAATAGGAACTGTCTGTGAAAAGACTTGGTAAGTTGTATTAAACAAAAGTGAAAGTGAATTTGAAAGAGTCAAAAAACTTGCTCTCAGAAAAAGACTTAGTAATTTTAGGGTGGTCTTATTTTGGTCACGTGACCTTTAGTAATCAAATTTCAGGTTCATTTTCATCCTAGAGATTCATTTGATTTTCTATTTCTTTTCTTTTCGTTTAGAGAAAACAAAGAAAAAAAATAAAAAGAATGGACCAGAAAATGTTGAAGAAGATTGAAGAGATGAGTGCACTCTTTTCTATGGTTTTTATTTTTATTTTTCCGTTGGTGTTGTTGGCCGCTTTAATTGTCGTTAAACTTTTCAAAACTTATGGTCGACGTTGATGCCGATGTAGTTGTTGTGTGTTTCAGTTGATTGTCTTGTGGTTTTGGTCCAGTTTTTCATCTGTTCTTCTGCTTGTGTACATATGGGACTCATTATTTATGTTGGTATTGTATATGCAAATTTGTTTGTAAATATTAGCACATGCATTTTCTATGACAGTTTTATATATTTTATTTATGTTTAAAAACGAAAGTGAATCTGAAACTTAAAAAAATGCCCTCTCAGCAAAAAGACTTAGTAACTTTTAGAATGGTCACGTGACTTTTGAAAAGTGTCAAAAACATGCTCTCAGCCATAAGACGTGACCAATTTTCTAACCATATATATTCATTTCTTTTCTTTTACAGAAGATAACTAAAAAAATACCAATAAAATGGAACCAGTAGAAATCAATGTTAATTATGAGAGGCAGGCGGCTGAAATGACGTCCCTTAGAAAGTACTGTACAGTGTTGTTGTTATTGTTGTTGATACTATGTGTATTGATGGTTGGTGTTTATTTGTTGCTGCGGTATCTCCACCTGTGGCGTTGATTGTTGTTTTGCTTGTTGGTTTATTTTGTTTATTGTTTATATTGCTTTTTACAGTTTTTAGATTTTTAGCTATTAGATATTTGATATTATATTTAGTTTTGTATATTTTGTGTTTATGGGAAAGATTTTATCTAAAAACTCTTAAATAGACAAGTCAATGCTGAATGTTGAAAGGCCAGAAAATGAGCTCTCAGTGAAAAGACTTAGTAAATTTTAGAATGGTCACGTGACTTATTTTGATCACGTGACCTTTTTTGAACACTATATTTTTCTCCTTTTTCCTTCTTTTCTAGATCTTTCGACAAACAACAACAAAACCCCCTGCTAGGTAGTTCAATCTGAGTTCAATTCTCAGACAGGGGAAATGCTAAATGCAATCTACCGTCGTTGAACAAGAATCAAAGGAAATATGATCAAAAACGACTTTCTAAAGGTAATTACACTAAACGAATGGTGGAAAAAGAGAAAATCAACTGATAAACAGCCGATTTCCAACTCATTTCAACCATTCGCGCATGAAAGCAAAGCACACGGGCAACACGTGGTTTTATAACGCCATTTTGATATTTTGAACCTTTCCCGCGCCTTCCCCTCCCCCTTTCCTTCGTTCCCCTTTGCTTTCGTCATTTTTTTCGTTCGTCCCCCAGTCGTGTCTAAGATCGTCCCCCAGTCGTGTCTAAGATCGTCCCCCCGGCCTTGCGCAGGGGCCACTTATTATCTTCCCCATGTATTTGGAACTAATTGGAACTATTGGAACTAACAATACATTGGAACTGATTTGGACCGATACTCTCTTTTCATTGGTTCATCCTCCAAATTGAGTTCCAAATGATTTGGAACCCATTTGGAAGTCATTTGGAACTGTCTACCAATCATTTTTCGCCATTTTTCTAATTCAGTTCCAATTTGACCTTTTCCGCGCTTCTTATTGGCTAGTTCTAATACAGTTCCAATTCATGTTCAAAGCGCGCCTCTCATTGGTCCGTCAGAAATGAATTCAAAATGGCCGTCGAAGCGGGAAGCGATATTCTTGCTCATTTTTGCTAAGTCTGAAAATGAGCTTAAATATTGCTATAAATGAGCGAAATACTTGGAATTGGACTTGGAAACTGCTAAATTTGGATTCAGCACATTGAATTTGATATATCCTGGAAGTTTGGTTGCTTTTGGTTCATTTTTGGAAAAGTTATGGTTGTTTTTCATGTTGGTCACTTTTGGGGGGTCTTGTCATGCAATGTGAGGTGGTGGGACTGGTTCCTCAACCTTATTTAGAACCAATGACTGATTGAAATAGTATCAATAGCATCTGTAGATACTAGCCATAGCATTCTGTTTGATTGATTTTTGCTTTTCATTAAGTTCTAAGGCTTTGACGGCCGTGCACTCAAAACAGCCATTTTTCACTGTTTTGGTCAAAATGTTGCTTGCTAATGTTAAAATACATGCTTCTTCCTGATTGTTTTTTTGTTGTTTTACCTTCCATTTAGTTCCCTTGAAGTGTCTCATAGGTTTTTACTTGATTCGCAGAACTTTTTTGAAAGTTATAAACCATTATAATACGTAAACATTGAGTGTTGAGAATTATAACTTTCATAACTTCTGCGAAACAAGTCAAAACATTACCAGCTTTTTAATAATGTCTCTTTGAGTTAACCTGCATGTTTCATTTTTGTTGGTTCCAAGTTTGGGCAAGTTATAAACCATTATAATGATGTAAACAAAGTTCTCGAACAAGGAAACCGTACATCAGGTCACTATTTATTTCAAGAAAAGTTGGGGTTCAACCCATTTGTTTCAAAATTCGTTAAATGTCTTTTTTTTCTATTTAGTTTATATAATAGTTATGATAACGTATTTCTCGTCAGTGGAAAGAGAGGCTAGCTCTTTATGCCTCTCATCAGTTCGCTAGGGGCCAGACACCATCAGAGACTCGCATGGGGGAAGTGAAAAAACGAACGGAGTGTCGGCTTTGTGAGTGACAATAACGGTCGCAGTATCTCACACTCCCCTTACTTGCTCGGTAGTTTGACCACGTTACATTTGCCACCAAGCCTAAAACGTCTCGGTAACGGCATTTATTTATAAATAACACCAAGTGGATTTGACCATCAATTTTATCAAGTTTATTTCTTTCCCCTCTTTTCACTGGAAATCCCCCTCTACTAAATTTTTGTTCCTCCCTCTCTCCTCTTCTTTTGTATACAATCCCAATCTGATTCAAACCTTTGTGTAAAATTTCCTCCGGCAGAGACGGATTGGTCAACCTTTGTATCGAAACACGGTGAACCTTGAGAAGTTGCAAAATTGGTATAACCCTGACACTGACGCAGCTTACACCTCCTTACTTAAGCCTGACGTCAACAAATATTTTCTCCACAACTTCTTCCTATGGATGCTCAAGAAGATGTGGAATTACCAATTTAAGTGCGAAGTCTGCGGAAAGTTTCTTCGTTCGAAAGGGCTCCACAGAACAGTGCGGAAAGTCGTAGACCTGCAGGATGTCTACTATCTGGCCACTGAGGAAATGGACTGCATTTGTTCAAAGTCATATATCGGTTGGGATGAGTGGCTCATGCAACAGCTGCCGTATGCTGAGTGATGCAAGTTTCCAGCTTTCTTGACGTACCGTAATGCGTTGGACAAGTCCATTCTGACACTTTTGCGTTCAAGAAGTAAAGGAAACTCCCCAACATCCATTTGCAACAAGATCACTGAGATGCACAGCGAGTACTTCCTTAGACGTTGTCAAATGTATATGTTGGACTGCCTTCGACACAAAAAGGGCGCTGCCGGGATGTTGAGACCAACAACGTACGACCCTCTGCCGTCATTTGATGAAGAACCGCACAAGATACCCAGACCCCAGTTCTTCTTGACCGCCTACTCTCTTGATGTTTTCGAGCGCACTGACACCCTCAAAGGATCGATCACAAACGTGTATGGTAGGATTTTGAAAATGGATTCGACAAAGAAGATTGTCAAGAAACTTGCCGGTAAACATAAGAACAATGCGAAATGGGTCACAAATGTGGGCAACGAGTGGGGCGGAATCTTGCAGTCTGTTGTCACCCCTTCAGAGTCGACGGCTGTACTCAAAAACATGGCTGAGGGACTGATGGAAAGGTTTGCCAAGGGAAACGTTGTCGAGCCAGAAGCAATTTACGTCGACAAAGATTGTTGTGGCAAGGATGGATCAATCGTCAAAGTGCTATATTACAAGTGGAAGAAAATGATCGTTCGCCTAGACATTTGGCATCTGATGCGGCGTATTGCTATTGGATGCTCTTCCGAGTCCCACGTCTTTTATGCAACTTTCATGTCGCAACTTTCTGGATGCATCTTTGTTTACGACGAGACAGATTTCAAGAAGGTCTACGAGGCCAAAAAGAAGGATCTCTTTAGCAAATGCAAACAAGCCCCATCAAAGAAGGCCATCGAAAACCATCTCACCAAAAAAGAACTTCTTCGCCACTGCAAGAGGAGGACACGTGGTACAGAAAAGACCATTGCAAAGATTGAGGAGCTCATCTTGGAATTCACAGGAGTCAATGACGTCTTGGGGGTGCCTTTATTCAACGATCGGATGCCAGCCATATGGGAAGAGGAAAAGAAGCACATTAAATGCATTCAAGACCCTGAAGGCATCAAGCTCTACTCTACCGTCAAACACACAAAGAAGCACAAGTTACCTGTTTACCGATGTGCCAGGGGAAGCGTATCACTGGAATCCTTTCACAACCACGTGAAAGATTTCATTCCCGGAACATCCGCAACGGCATTAACTTTCAAGCATACTTACTGGACGGGATTTCCAGGTGGAATACCTCAAGGAGGGAAGCCATGAAGAATACCGACAAGATTCTTGGAAACACTGATGAAGACGACAACAAAAAAGACAAAGATGACAACGACGACGATGATGAAACCAATGACGGGGACAGCCAAAACGACAAGAACAAAACCAAAAAGCAAAGTGACAAGGAAGAACAAAAGCTGAGTGTCATCAGAACCTTCAACCCTGAGCTGTCAACAACCTTCGACAAATTGCACACTGACTTGTTTGGTCGTCCGCACTTGGAGATGGAAGCACCTTCGATTCACATCGACGAGTTGATTGGTATCGAATTTCTAGTGTCAAAGATGAATCCGCCCAAACCTGGAGAGAAAGCATACCGCACACCGTTCAAAGACAAGGATTTCCTCCAGAAGAACGTCGAGGAGGTTGTCTCAAACGATTCTGGTATAGAAGATGACGAACAAGAACTGCTACAAATCCCTTCCATAAAGAATGGAGATGACATCGACGTCGACGACAGGGCTATCAACGACAAGGCTCCAGCCAAGATTTTGGAACAAGTCAAGAAGCAGAATCAAGTCAAGAACCTTCAACTGATGATTCTGTTGGTCGTCTTGGCATCCCTGGATGGCAGAAAGTGGACTTGCTTGCCCAAGCCCTCATCCAATCTTCAAACAAAAGTATCAGTCTCTCCAGCTCAAACTGCAAAAAGATCAAGGAGCTGTACGATCAATTGGACCCCTATGACAAAAAGCCAATCAAATTCGAACAACCTAGAATGAAACCTGTAAGCGGAAGATTCGGGCGCAAAAAGCAGACGGCCGGTAATGCAAACGCAAGACTCGTTGCCATGAATAGAGCCTTTGCCACTGGAAATCTATCTGCAGCTGGCCCAGACAAGAGTCGTATCGTAGAAGCCATCTTTATTCATCTCACCAACAAATATCTTCACAGAGCTACCCAAAAGATAACAGCTGAAGATGGTACCACCTGTAGTCAACGAGTTTCCCGTTGGTCCTTGGTGCTTGGTGACTATTACCGCATCCGTTCCAGAGTTACCAACAGCGAACTGAAGGATGTCCTGTTAGCCCAATTGTACACCGTCAATGATGCCACACTTGGAGACAAGCAGAGTACAAGCAAGTTTACATTGGTACAAGCAGAAGACTAGACGAGAAGAAACAGAGCTGCTTTTGAAGGGAAAAAAGTTACCTGGCAACGTCACCACTGTTCCAAGCTCAACTCTTCCTGCTGCTACGACTCTTTCCTCTTTGCCCGATGCTGGTGCAAGAATGGTCTTTGCTCAACCTCCAGACAGAACCGGCCAAGCCAAGAAGAAACCACCAAAAGCAAAACCAGTGCAAACTAAACCACCATCCCCACCACCTCTACACTTCGACGAACCACTGGAATCACCACCACAACCACAACCGCCACCACCAACTCCAAATGAACCCACCAACACAACGATCAATCCAACCCATCTTCGAATTGATACAGGGCCACCTCTTCCTCTTCCAATGTTACCTTTGTTAGCCAAACCGAAACCCAATCAACCAGCAATATTTCTACCACCAGCACCAACTCCAAGCTACTGTATCCTGCCATTCCAGCGCATCCTACCATCGACCGTCGCTAAACCTACCCAAGCATCAAGTGAACCTACCGAAGTCCCCAAAACTACATTCTACCGCCTCAGAAAGATTGAAGAGGAGACAGGTGTGGTGAAGAAAAAGCGCAAATATGATTGTCGCCAATGTGGTCAACCGTTCCTCCCACCCCACACTCAGTATTATGGTACCAAGTTTTGCCCCGTCAAGTCTAACAAAACATTTGAGGAATGGCAAGCATGGGCAAAAACGGAAAAACAAAAAAGAGACCAAATCAAGAAAGCCAAAAAGAGCTCTTAACTATTTAGTTTTATAATTTTTACACGTATTCTTGAACTTTTGAGGTTTAGAAATTGTCAAAAAATGTGCTCTCAGTGAAAAGACTTAATAAATTTCTGATCTCTTGAAAACGAAAGTGAAAGTGACCACGTGACCTATTTGAAGAAGCATATTACCTTCTTTTGTTTAACATTCTTTTGTTTTAACATTTACATTCTTTTGTTTTACATTCTTCTGTTCATATAGTAGGATATTTTATCATGAAATTTTTAAACGTACATATTTCTAGGTTTTATCTTGTACATAGTTTATGAAAAAAATGAAAAATGACCTTTCTGTTCTTTTCTGCACCCCCCCCCCCAAAAAAAAAAAGGGCCTCTCAGCCCAAAGACTTAGTAATTCTTATAATGGTCACGCGACTTATTTTGGAGAAATCTACTTCTGACCATATATTTCATGTTCGTTTCTTTTTTTCTTTTACAGAAGATAACTAAAAAAACAAATAAAAAAATGGAACCAGTTGAAGTAAATGTGGATTATGAGAGGCAGGCGGCTGAAATGGACTTGAGTGCCCTAAGAAAGTTTTGTACAGTGTTATTGTGGTTGTTATTCGTGATCTTTGTATTGATTGTTGCCGTTTACTTGTTGGTGTGGCATCTCCATCTTCATTGATTTGTGTCGCTTTTTTGTTTTGCTTGTTGGTTTTTTTAATTGTTTATATTTTTGTACAGCCATTCTTTTGTATATTTCAGATTGTATTAGTAAATGTTGATGTTTTTACAGTTTTATCAGTTTTTATAGTTTTGTATATTTTGTGTTTATAAGGAAGATTTCCTCTAAAATCACTCCAATAGACATTTAATGAAGTTTCTTAAAGGCCAGAATAGGAAAAGACTTGGTAAATTTATAGAAAACGAAAGTGAAAGTGAATTTGAAAGGGTCAAAAACTTGCTCTCAGCCAAAAGACTTTTTTGATCACGTGACCTCTTTTGAACACTGTTTTTCTCTACTTTTTCTTATTTTCTAGATCTTTCAACAAACAACAACAACAACAACAACAACAACAACAAAACAGATTATAACTAACAAATTAAAAATATTACAATGGATCAAGCAACGGTAACGATAATTTTCGAAGAAGAAGAAGAAGATCAACTTGAAAACACTATGTTAGATGTTATGTCCTGTAAAAAGTACTGTTACGTTTTTTTTGTACTTTTCCTTGTGATTTGACTGGTTTTTTTATTATGGTATTTGTTGTGAGTGGTTTGTTCAGTCTGGTTAGATGTTGCTTTGTTGGTATTGCTGATGTTTTTTATATTTTTATAGCTTTTTAACCACATAAGGTATATTTTTTTACATTTTTGTATTGTTTGTTTATATTTAACAGGAAGATATCCTCTAAACTTAACCTCAGTTTGGAAAGGTCAGAAAATAAGCTGTCAGTGAAAAGACTTAGTAAATTTTAGACAAAACGAAAGTGAATTTGAAAGTGTCAAAAAGCATGCTCTCAGCCAAAAGACTTAGTTAATTTTAGAATGGTCACGTGACCTTTTTTGATCACGTGACCTCTTTTGAACACTGTTTTTCTCTCCTTTTGCTTATTTTCTAGATCTTTCGACAAACAACAACAACAAGAACCAAACCCCCTGCTAGGTAGTTTAAGCTGAGTTCAATTCTCAGCCAGGGGAAATACTAAATGCCCTCTTTATCAATGATAAGAAGAAAAATTGGCAAGAGCAACGAAATGTAAGGTAAATTTCTAAATGAAAACGACAAAAAATGGGCTCTCAGCCAAAAAACTTAGTAATTTTCAGAGTAAACGAAAGTGATCACGTGACTTAAAAAGCTATAAACGTGCTCAAAAGGGCCCCAAAAGTTAAAAATTCAACAAAAATGTGACAAAATCAGCTGATAATCGGCTGATTTCGAGCTGAATTTCGACACGCAAGCTACCATTTTGAAAGTTTTCGCGCCCTCCTTTCTCTCTCTTTTCTTTTCCCCCTTTTCCCCCTCTTTCTTTTCCTTTTGCCCCCTTCTTTTTCTCTCTTTTCCCCCGATCGTGGGGTATTTCATCCCCCAGCCTTTGCGCAGGGAATAAACTAATCTTGTACGTGAATTGAGAATCTCAATTTTCAATTCTCTATTTTCATTGGTCATCCGTGTCTCATGTTTCATTGTTTAGTCTCATGTTGTCTCAATTTTGTCTCAATTTTCCCAATTTTAGTCTCAATTTTGACCAATCAGCGTCGTTCCCCAGAAATTGGGAAACATGAGACTTTTCTAAACCAATCACATTCCGAGTTTGTCTCAATTTCCTAATTGAAATAATTCGGAATTGAAAAAATTCAAAATGGCCGTCGAAGCGGGAAGCGATATTTTAGCATATTTTAAGCCAAGTTCAAAATATGCTATAATATCGCTTTGAAATGAGCTAAATACTTGGAATTTGGACTGGAATTGGATAGATTTGGAATCTACACATTGAACTTTGTATCTTCTGGAAGTTTGGTTGCTTTTGGTTCATTTTTGGAAAAGTTATGGTTGTTTTTCATGTTGGTCACTTTTGGGGGGTCTTGTCATGCAAGGTAAGGTGGTGGGACTGCTTTTTCAGGCTTATTTAGAACGAATGACTGCTTGTAATAGTATCTATATCATCTGTGGATACTTTCCATAGTATTCTCTTTGGTTGATTTTTGCTTTTCATTAAGTTCTAAGGCTTTGACGGCCGTGCACTCAATTCAGCCATTTTTCACTGTTTTTGTCAAAAATATTGCTTGCTAATGTTGAAATACATGCTTGTCTCTGTTTGTTTTTTGTTGTTTTACCTTCCATTTAGTTCCCTTGAAGTACCTCATAGGTTTTGACTTGGTTCGCAGGGGTTTCGTGGAAGCTATAAACCATTATGACACGTAAACATTGAGTGTCGTGAATTATGACTTTCATAACTTCTGCAAAGCAAGTTAAAACATTACAAGCTGTCATATAATGTCTGTTTGAGTTAACCTGAAAGTAGTTTATAGGTTTTTATTTGGTTCGTGGAGGTTTCGTGGAAGTTATAAACCATTATGGCACGTAAACATTGAGTGTCGTGATGAATTATAACTTTCATTTAATCTCGTAGAAATCTGTTAAAATGTAAAAATGCCAAAAGAGGCTAAACCTGATCACATTTGGCGAGAGGAGCTTGCTGCTTATGCAATATAAAAAAAGCTAAAGCCTGGCTCGCATCCTCGAAGAGAATCTAAATGGGGCAAGGAGAAAGCAAAGATTGACGATTGCCCAGCCTTTCAGGGTGCTGCTACTGATGTTTTTGGGAGAGCAATTAGGTGTAACTGTGGATATCAGCACAAAAAGTCATATCCAAAACGCATGTCTGCTTCTTCGACAGCACCTAAACTGTTGTCATCATCACCACCAGTGACTTGACCAAACCATTTTCCTACAGTAAACATCCAGGTATATATTATACATAATATAATGTAGAATTTAGAAAATAAAGTAATATTATATAGTACTAAGAGCCTAAAGTCTATAATAATATATATAACTCTAATATATAATTACTTATATAAAACTCTAAGATAAATAATTATATAAATAAAATTAAAAGTCTTCTGTTCTGTTTGTTGAATTTTCAGTCGCAGAGCCCTAAACAGCTTTCATCCACACTGCTGAAGCGATCTTTCAAGCATGCGTCACCCAATTCTCACTCACCTTTTCACAAGCCCAAACCGACTCCTGTACCAGAGGCTGTCCGTAAGCTAATTCTTGACTCAACACAAAAGAAGTCAACACCGGCGATGGTTGCTAAGCCTCAAGACGCACCACAAACACAACAAACGGCGATGATTGCTAAGCCTCAAGACGCACCACTAACACAACAAACGGCGATGGTAGCTAAGCCTCAAGACGCACCACAAACACAACAAACGGCGATGGTTGCTAAGCCTCAAGACGCACCGCAAACACAACAAACGACAATGGTCGCAGAGTCGCGAAACGCACCACTTCCACAAGAAACTACATTTTTTACAGAATCAGAAATAGACGCACCACCTTCTTCACCTCCTGATGTTCGTGCTTCACTGGGTACTGATCGTGAGAGTTTGTGCACAATAACATCTGTCAAACAAAAGGAGCCGCCACCAAGCCCCAGCAAGCCCCGTCAGGAAAATGAATATGCTACCAGGCTACCAGCAAAGTGGAAGGACACCATTGACGAGACAGACCAAGGATGGATTGGCCATGCCCTTTTCCTGAATAAAGAACATGGCTTCAGGGAAGATTTGCGGAATTGGTATTACCCTCCATCCAAAGCATTCGGCGTGAAGAAACCCACACCTGACGGGTATTTTAGACGAAATCTCTTTTTGTGGATGCCAGTCAAGATGTGGGACTGGAAATTTACATGCATACTTTATCCAAAGTGCAAAAGGATTATGTGGCACAAGTGTACATATAAAACAGTCCGAAAGGTGCTTGATCTCTAATGTTATTATTACATCGCAACAGAGTATCTCGAATGTCCTTGTGGGAGTAAGGTTCCAGCTTGGGATCATCGCATATTGGAATCAATGCCATTCGCAACAAAACAAACCTTTCCTGCATGTCTGACGTACCGGTATGCACTTGACAAATCCTTGCTGACCATGCTTCGTGCCCGCTCACTTGGTAACAGCTCCACTGCCATTCAAAAGACCATCGACGAGGTACACAGTGAAAGCTACTTGAGGAACGCTGCCAAGTATCTACAGGACTGCAAGCGCTACAAGGAAAGAGATGCAAAGTTTGCTCCTTTGAACCTCAACTTTCAAGAACTGCCAGCTAGAAAATCTGTACCAACACCGAAATGATTTCTTTCCACGTATGCTCGGAATCTTGCGCCGTTATGCAACTGCAAACGTCCATCCCCCAAAAGTATTGTATACCGATCGGGATTGTTGCAATGCAAGTGGTAATTCTAAAATGCAGGAGCTTTTCAGTGACATTGAAGATCTCTTGACTGGAGGTGATAGCAAAGAAGACAAGGAAAGAGATGCAATGATTATGGAATGGCTGAAATTGTTGATCCGCCTCGACATTTGGCACTTTATGCGCAGGCTGGCATGTGGCGTACATTCAGAATCTCATCCACTGTACCAAACCTTTATGTCTCTTCTGTCTGGGTGCATATTCAAATGGAATGAGGATGATTACAAGAAGTTGATGGAAGCTAAACGGCAAGCCCTCAAGAAAGAAGGCAACAAAACACCATCTGATGCAACCGTCAAGCAATACCTGACCAAAGCAGAGATGCAACGTCACGTGAGAAGAATGACAAGGGGAGAGTACGAAACAGAGAGGCTGATAGACGACCTGATTCTGCATTTTACCGGTGCAACGGACTCTCTTGGGACCCCACTTTTCACCGACAAAATGATGGAGATCTGGGAAGTGGAACGTAGACACGTCGCATGTATCCAAGATCCTGTTTCCATTGACCTCTACACCAAAATTGGCACAACAAAGAAAGGTGACATCCAACTTCCACTCTATCGATGTGCAAGAGGGACAGTTTCGCTTGAGTCTTTTCACAGCCACATTGTCAATTTTATTCCAGGTACATCGGCAAACCGGGTGAACTTCCAAGCATATCTGTTAGCTGGATTGGCAAGATGGAACGAAGCTCGCAAAAAAGATGTTCAAAATGCCAACCAAAAGAACGCAACCAATTCAGTCCCTTCCTTCCGTACGTTCGATGCAGAGCTATGTGCCAAAGTTGACGCCCTCCACACACAGATTTTTGACAAACCGCTTGTCGGCAAGCCAAAACCATCAGCCAAAATAAATGAGCTTTTCGGTATGGAGTACTTGAAGCAAGAAAACTTTAAGATGTCAAGTGTGGAGAAAGAGGTTGACGACGGGATTGAGGACTCTGGGGTTGAATCTGATGGGGGTTTGACCATGGGTATGTACAGCTGTCATGACAGTGTTGACTTTGTATTTGTTGACAACGATAACCCTTTGAAGAACACCGGGATGGTCAAGGAAGTGTCTGATGAGGAGATTGAGGATGAAGATGACAGCCAGAGCAGCCAAAGCCAGAGTCAGGATGGCCAGGAAGAAGTGTGCGATCATCGTGGCATACCTGGTTGGGACAAAATCGACAAGCTGACTGATATGCTACTTGCGCAGAAGGGAATCAGCATTCTGCCTTCGTCTGCAGCCAACATTGTCGCCTCGTTCAATCAGCTTGACGAGTTTGACAAGGAAGCCATGGTCTGGCAACCAGTGAAGATGAAGCCTGCTTCTGGTCGATTCCAACGGAAGAAGAGAATGTCTGGTCATGCTGCTGCTCGAGGTTGCAATGAGAAGATGTTTTCTCACCGGTGGCAGTCCTGCCTTCCAACCGTCCAAAAACAGAATAGTGGAAGCTATTTTTGTAAAGTTGTGCAGCAGACACCATACCGGCACTACCATCACAGATCATCCTGGGCAGAAGAAGGCCAAGTTTGCTTCCCGTCTTAAGCTCATCTTGGAAGAATACAACAACTTACGTGCCAGAGTTTTCAACAGCAAATCCCTGAAAGAACAGACCTCGATCACCCTCTTCAACGTTAACCAAACAACATTATCCAAGTGGTTTAAAAACAAGGTGCGCGTTGAAGAAGTGACAGAGCTGATGAAAGGACGACCGATACCATCCCACCTCAGTTTTACAACAACGAAGAAAAAGATGGGATTGAACCAAATGGACTTGTCGCATGATGCTCCCCTGGTCACCTTTACTGATGCAGAAGACAAGATCGGCCAGGTGAAGAGGAAAAGAATTCAACGAACAACGGACACAGACAAAATCAGTACCAGCCCTGTCCACTTCTTGCCAACTGATGTTCTCCCGGATCCTCTATCACTGTCACCGCCGCCACCTGCTTCAGCATCAACCCAACAACCACCAGAAGAAACCCAGCCAATGCAAAAATCACCACAGCTTTCGCCACCCCCACCACCATCACTGATGCCATCCGCCACAACAACATCAACCCAGCAGCTACCTTTTGGTTGTGTGCAGTTACCTCAACAAATGCTGATGCAGTTTCCACAGCCACCAACATTGATGCAACCCCCACCAAATCAACAATATTTCTATCTTCCCATCAAGCCAAAGCCTGCAGAACCTCATCCTTTCATGCCGCCAAAACCAGTGCCAAATTTCATCATACATCCATCTGGACAAGGACCACCACCAGCAGCACAAAAAGGCAAGCCGATTGGTTTGCCAAAGTCCACATATTATCGCTACCTGTCTAAAGGCAAGGATCCTGAAACGGCAAAAGATCGGAAACCCTACTCTTGCAGGAAATGCAACAAAGTGGTAACAGCAGGACATGACCGCTATTATGGCTACAAATATTGCCCTGATGAGCCTGGGGCCTTACCACATGAAGAGTGGAAGGAGAATGTGAAGAAACTTATTGAAAAGAAAAAACAATCAAAGCAAGCCTAAATGCACTAAAATGAAAAAGATTAGGTGTGCTTTGATTGTTTTTCTTTTAAATAAGTGTTTTGTTTTTATAGTTTATCTTTCCCTTTTTTTCTACATTTTTGGTGTCAAAAATGTTGTTACTTGTATCAATCAAATTGAAATCGAAAGTGAAAGTGGATTGCAAACTGTTAAAAAATGTGCTGTCAGTGAAAAGACTTAAGTAAATTTCTGATCTCTTGAAAACGAAAGTGAATGCGATCACGTGACTTATTCAAAGAAGCATATTACCTTCTTTTGTTTAACATTCTTTTGTTTTACATTCTTCTGTTCATATATTAGGATATTTTATCATGCAATTTTTAAACGTACATATTTATAGGTTTTATCTTGTACATAGTTTATGAAAAAATGAAAAATGACCTTTCTGTTCTTTTCTGCACCCTCCAAAAAGGGCCTCTCAGCCTAAAGACTTAGTAATTTTCATAATGGTCACGTGACTTATTTTGGAGAAATCTACTCCTGACCATATATTTCATGTTCGTTTCTTTTTTTCTTTTACAGAAAATAATAAAAATGAATCAAGAGCAGCAAGAATCAGACCAAGACCAGGTCACCATATTCCTGGGTGACCTAGAGGAGGTGGGGCTTGATGTAATGTCCTGTAAAAAGTACTGTTTGGTGCTGTTTGTGGTGTTTTTTGTTGTGGTTGTGGTTGTCCTGATTTGGTTTTTGTCGTAAATGTTTGGTTTCGTTTAGTTTCGTTTTGGTTCGTTTGTTCTGGTTTGCTGATGTTTTTTATATTTTTATATTTTTATAGCTTTTAAATCACCTATAAGGTATATTTTTGTACATTTTTGTATTATTTGTTTATATTTAACAGGAAGATATCCTCTAAACTCACTGAAATTAGACATTTAAATTCAGTTTGGAAAGGTCAGAAAATAAGCTGTCAGTGAAAAGACTTAGTAAATTTTAGAGAAAACGAAAGTGAAAGTACAATTTGAAAGTGTCAAAAAGCATGCTCTCAGCCAAAAGACTTGGTAAATTTTAGAATGGTCACGTGACCTTTTTTGATCACGTGACCTCTTTTGAACACTGTATTTCTCTCCTTTTTCTTATTTTGTAGGTATTTCGACCAACAACAAGGATCACCCTAGCTAGGTAGTTCTAACTGAGTTCAATTCTCAGTCTAGGGTAATGCTAAATGCACTTTAAATCAAGAAATGGTGAATCAAAAAGGTAAGAAAGAGGCAAATTGTAAGACATTACTTGAAATTGAACAAATATATGCGAAATATCAGCTGATAATGGGCTGATTTTTTAAATCTCGGCAGCTACCATTTTGCGCGCATTCGCGCGCAACTTCTTCTCTTCTTTCGTTCCCCTTTCGTTGCCCTTTTTTTTCTTCCCCCCCCCTTTCACGTCGAAGATCGTTCCCCGGGTTTTGCGCAGGGAATAAACTAATCTTCTACCGTTTTTAGTTTCCTAACTTTCCCGTTCCAGTGTTTTCATTGGGTCCCCGAGTCTCATGTTTCTTTGTTTAGTCCTAATTTAGTTCTAATCTTTCCTAAATCTGTCTTAATTCTAACCAATCATCGTCGTTCCCCAGAAATTGGGAAACATGAGACTTTTCTAAGCCAATCAGATTCCGAGTTTGTCTCAATTTCCTAATTTCCCAATTTGCCGTAATCGGATTGGTCGGAATTGAAAAAATTCAAAATGGCCGTCGAAGCGGGAAGCGATATTTTAGCATATTTTTAGCCAAGTTCAAAATATGCTATAATATCGCTTTGAAATGAACTAAATACTTGGAATTTGGACTGGAATTGGATAGATTTGGAATCTACACATTGAACTTTGTATCTTCTGGAAGTTTGGTTGCTTTTGGTTCATTTTTGGAAAAGTTATGGTTGTTTTTCATGTTTGTCACTTTTGGGGGGTCTTGTCATGCAAGGTAAGGTGATGGGACTGCTTTTTCAGGCTTATTTAGAACGAATGACTGCTTGAAATGGTATTGGGAATACCTCTTGGTACTTACCTTGTCTTTTGGGGTGGTTGATTTGACTTATTATTCATGCTCTGAACCGATGACGGCCGACACATAGAAAAAGTCATTTTTTCATGTTTTCCATGATTATGATCATTTATTATGACATAGTTAAAGTTGATCTCTGCTTTATTTTGATTACTTGTGTTACACTAAGGTTCCCTTTAAGGGTTTCAATGGTTTTTATTTGGTTCGCAGACTTTTCGTTGAAACTGAAAATGATTATAACTTGTAAACAATGTTTACGTTTAAATTATGAGTTTTTTTCATTTCTAACGACACCCGTAAAGATAGTTTGTAGTTTATTTTCATTACTTCACTTACATTGAGGTACCCTTTAGAAGTTTTATTGGTTTTTATTTGGTTCGCAGGGTTTTCGTTGAAACTAAAAATGATTATAACACGTAAACAATGTTTACGTTAAATTATAAGTGTTTTTCATTGTTATTTGTATGATAGATCTTACAGTATGATATTATAATGCCAAAAGACAAGAAGCCCGACCGTGTTTGGCGAGAGGATCTTGAAAAGTACGCCATTACTAAGGTGTTAAAACATGGATCTCATCCTCCAAAAACATCAAAGTGGGGCATTGAGAAGACCAAAATTGACAGCTGCCCTGCTTTTTTTGGTTCTGGTGTTGATGTGTTTGGGAGACCTGTTCAGTGTCGCTGTGGCTACCAGCACAAAAAGAGCTATCCAAAGCGGCCCTCCAAAACACCAATAGTTACACCTCCACTGCCGACACCGACTGTAACATTACCAAGCATTTTCCCTACAGGCAAACTCACGGTATATTTATAAAGATATAGTATTTAAAGTTTGATATTCTGTGCCTTAATTGTAATAATGTTTCTATATATTTAGTTAAGTTTAATATTTGTGTGTCTTGTTTTTAACATAGCTAAATAATCTCATAACTGTTAATTTTCAGCCATCGAGTTCAAAAATATCACCATCAACTTTGAAGAAAAGAAAATTCAAGTTTGCCTCACCGATCTCGTCATCGTCATCGTCATCAGCAAAAATAGCACCCTCGCCTATTCCAGATGCTGTCAGAAAGCTGATACTTGGTTCTTCATCCTTTCAAACCGCATCGTCAATGGCAATGGTCGCTCAGCCGCAGAATGACGCACCACCACCGGCAATGGTCGCTCAGCCGCACAACAATGACGCACCACAGGCAATGGTCGCTCTGCCACAAAATGACGCACCACCACCGGCAATGGTCACTCCGCCGCCCAACAATGACGTACCACAGGCAATGGTCGCTCTGCCACAAAATGACGCACCACCAACGACAATGGTTGCCGTGTCGGAAAACGCACCACCAACGACAGTGGATCGTGACGTATACGAATCCCCTCCATCTTCGCCAGATGTCCGTGCTTCACTAAGTTCTGCCCGTGAGAGCTTGGTGTCGAGATCTGTCAGTCCACCTCCACCAAGTTGCCCGCCAAGTCCTGGAAAATTTCGTCAAGAAAATGACTATACTTCCAGACTTCCAAATGGCTGGAAAAAAACCATCGGAGACATCGACCAAGCTTGGATCGGCCAGTGTCTTTTTGTAAGCAAACATCCAAGGAACAACGAATGCAAGTTCAAGGACGACCTTAGGAACTGGTATTTTCCTTCCACCAAGACGTACGGATCGAAGAAACCAATTCTGTCAGGGTACTTCAGACGAAACTTGTTCCTGTGGATGCCCGTCAAGATGTGGAATTGGCAATTTACATGTGTGAAGTATCCCAACTGCAAGAGAAAGATGTTTCGTAAAGGTGTCTATCATACGGTGCGCACTGTTCTAGACTTGTCCACCTTCTACTACATCGCAACAGAGTACTTGTCATGTTCCTGTGGTGCTGAGTGTCCAGCTTGGGATCACCGACTTTTAGAGTCTATGCCGTTTGCAACAAAGGAAACGTTCCCGGCCACGCTGACATACAAGTATGGGCTGGACAAGTCTTTGATGACCATGTTGCGCTCTCGTTCCCTTGGAAACAGCTCAACCGCCATTCAA
>NW_027104339.1:0-2576 GCF_902728285.1 Clytia hemisphaerica
ATTTTTTCATCTATGGCTCAAATTTAGGCAATTTCTCAAAGTTTTTGAAAATGTTAATTTCATTAAAAAGCGCCGGGTTATTTCTTCATGAATCCCTTTAGAAGTTTTTGCGGCGCATTTTTTTGCTTGAGAGTGAAGTAAACGATATAGCGTTTTCGCAGCATTAAAATCTTTGATACTCATTTTGGCGGGACGCTAGTGTGACTAAACAGTTTTTGAATATTGATTTAATATTGACCAGTGTATCACGGCCTTTAAAGCAAATAAAAGAATATATTGGCAAACAATATGTTTTGCGGAAAAAACTTTGGTGCTCTATTATGAGAAAGAATTTTCTTTCGGTAAACAATTGATTGAATATTGATTCAAGTTATGAAAAAGAGAGAGAGTACAGAAGGTGAATGCACGTGGATTTCACTTTCTTTTAATCTATGATTGATTTAAATATAATTTGTATAATCTTACATATATAAATAATGTTTTCAAAAATAATTGAGTTTCAGCGAATGAAAGTTTGTAAATTGCCTAAATATTTAATCATAATTTGCATAATTACGCAGGAATTAACATATTTTATGCACGGATCCCAAATCGTGCATCTTAAATTACACCAACCCTTTCATTTGAGGGCTATGCCACAGGTGTTTGCCACAAGCAAAAGTTGGTAATGCAAAGTCTCACAAAATCGCATTTAGCAGACGCAAAAAAAAAATCCATAATGGCGGCATCATGCGAGAGAGCAATCAGAATACAAAATAAACAAATTTCAAAGGCTCATTGTAAGTGATTGAGTGAAGCTATCATCAAAAAATAAAAATAAAACAAACCTTTGACCTTTCAATAATCCAAACAAACAAAATATTTCAAATGAATTGATGTTTTAAGTTTGAAAACAAGCACCATTTCCACCATACACTTTTAGAGCAAAAAGCAGCATTTCGCTGAAATCTGCTGCTCTTCTCGGGCAAATAATTTCTCAGAATGTCAAAGAGTCTGGTGCTGAATATATAGTTTAGTGGGTCTAGCTTGTTTTAGTTCTCTATCTTTAGATAAAGCCTGAAAACCTCATCTGAGACGGGGGTCATAAACGATCTTTGTCTTTTTTGAAGTCGTACAATCTTTTACTTCTTAAAACCATTTAGATTCAGGTTTTGTATATAATAACAGGGGTTTTTCCAAGCACTAAGCAATGCCTCCGTTTGTACTTGCAAATTGAGTTTTCATCAAAGGCGTAAGCCGTGATATCCAGCCAAAGGCTGGATAATAGAGGCTGGGGGTCTGGGGTGCGCCTTGAGCCCCCCAGTGGGTCCAGGGCTAGCCCTGGTGGGGGTTCAGGGGGCAAAGCCCCCTAAAGCTGAGCATAATTTGGCCTTAACTGGCACTTTAAAACGGTTAAAAGTGAATGAATTTCTAGAATTTAGCGATGAACAAAATGAATGAATTACTGAAAAGTCCTCTCAACTCTTTTAACAAATTTAATAAAGCTGTATAAAATGGTGTAACAAATGGTACAGAACTGCCCAAATGATAAAAAACTCTACTAGAATTAGAAAAAACTTACAAAAATAAAGAAGAAGAAGTGGATGTATTTTTTATGTATTTTGCACTTTTAGCCCTTTTAGCATTATAGAACTAAGTTCTTTACCTTCAAAAACGTTTTTCAAAAGAAACTCAAAAGGTCTCACTATCCAGCTTTTAAAAAAATAAAAAATAAAACAACAAATGATATATATCTAGTGCTAATTTTAGCAAAATGGGGGATAAAAGAAATGCCAAAAAAGGAAGTGGTGCCTCTAAACCAGAACACTACTTTACTTGAACGTACTAATGAAAAATAAATGAAAAACGATAAGAAACTTTCAGATTAGAAAATAACTCAATTAAAAATCTTCTCCTTTATTGTAGATATAGAAGGAGGGTAGTATATAAAACTCAATTAAAAGAATCAACTGCAGCTGTGATAACTGATTAACTTTTACTACAAGTTTTATTCATTTTATTCCTTTTAATGGGCTTAAATAAGGGGAAGAAAGAGTGAGAAAGTATTTTATTATGGTGAAATTTGATCTTTTACTTCTTTTCTGAAAATTTTCTTTCAAGTTGAGTTTCTGAAACTCAATCTGAATTGAGTTTAATGCCTCCGTCTAACGGAGGCATTTGAGTGCTTGGAAAAACCACTGAATAACAAAGATATTTAACCAAAATTGGTTTCATTAAAGCTCTTTTCTTTCAGCGAAATAAGCCTTTAGTAAATATTTCAACCCCCGGTTTTATTTCGATATTTACAATGTGATTTTATAGCGGGAGTTGGGAACGCGGGACTCGGCCCAGGACTTTTTACCCGCGTTTTAAACGCGTTTACGGCAATGTTTATTCTTTACACTTTCCTTTTCAAAATCTGTTGAACATGGATTTTGGCTTGTGACGATTACCTCACGTAACATCTGTGATGCATGTTAGCCTCCACTGATGCAAGTTACCCAATCTCACAGTATAGTGTTTTCATCAGTCATGATTTGGTGTTGGAAAATTCAAACTCCTAATCCAAACCATGCTATTCATTTCGCCATCAGTAT
>NW_027104339.1:2586-19859 GCF_902728285.1 Clytia hemisphaerica
AGTATGTGAAAAAAACAACTTTTCTATTTTTCCTTTTTATTGCAAGAGTTCTAGAAATGAAAATAAAGGAATAATGATAATTGAATACTATTCACTGATGATCCGCGGCACTACCATAAAGCTAGAATCGCTTTGAGTCTTTTGGCTTGAGAATATGATTTCACAGACTAAAGTTTTTCACCATATTCTGGTTTTATATGTGTGGCGTTACAGGAAATGACACTGTTTGTAACTTTGTTTGATTGATTTTGTTGATGTGATGTGTTCAAACTGTAGAAATAAATAACAAAGGTCTATGAGTATTGTGTTTATAAAAAATAAGTCTAAGTTCAAAATGAAAATGTCTGAATTCAATGAAAAAGTATAAGTCTGATTGAAAAATGAAAAAGTATAAGTCTGATTGAAAAAGTTAAGTTCTTAAATGAAAATATAGGCTTGAATGAAATACTGAACCTATGAATCATGTCAAGGCAAGGCCCTAATCTATCAGTGTGAACTGAAAGAACAAAACAAAATGGCTGCCTGAAAGCAAAAACAAGATGGCTGCCAAAGAACAAGAACAAGAAATGAAACCTACCAGGTAGCCAATATAAAAATGCTGTGAATGAATTGACTATTGATTGACTTGAGTTGAACATTGACACATTGAATTGAAAATTACTTTAAGGTTAGAGCCTTATGAATTATGATGCCATTATGGTCAGTCAGCATGACATGACACAAAATGGTAGCTCTGAGGTGTGACTGAAGTGAGGCCTTAAATAGACTGAGTTCACACTGTGACATGATACTGAAAATGAGGCCATGGAAACCAGGTGTGCCTAACATACTAAAATAAAATAAATGAATAAATATAGCCTAGTCTAGCTAGCCTAGACTAATGGCACACAAATGAGATAAGTTACAGTAAGTATATGATAAATAAACACTATTTCCAAGGTGCAACAAATTTTTTGTTTCATGATTTATAAATTAAATTTTGTACTTTTTATTTTTGTTTTTGAAATATATTTTGATAAAATTCACTTTACATTCCCCACCAAAAAGGGAAAAATTTAATTGACAAATTTCATGTCCACATTCTTAGCCATTTCGCCAAGCTCGACCATAAAATCACATTCATCAATAGGGTGAATAATAACAAGACCACGTACTGAACGATTCGTTTCTCGCATGATATCCTCGTTTTCGTTTCTGTATTGAATAACTGCTTTTCTCGGAAGCATGTCATCACACCGAACTCCAGGCTTTTGATGATTCCATAGGTATATTGATTTGTTAACGTTGACTCTCGTTTGGTGAAAATTACAACATCACCGATATTGATTTTATCACTGTTGAACCATTTTGACTGTTTCATAAGTTTGGGCACATGAACTAGCAACCAAACTTCGAACCATGAGTTGTAGATTTTTTGATTTTCCTTCATTATTCTGGTTGGATTGTCGCAGAAAATGGTGTTGTCAGGGCATCGTTCGTTATTACGACCCAACAAGAGACGATTCGGGGTGATCAAATCTAGACATTCGAAATCTCCTGTAATGTCACCGATGGCAATAGGAAGATTATTGATTTGATTTGCGATACTTGAGCTGAGTGTTTCCCATTGTAGTATAGATAGGCGATGATTTTGAAGGCTCTTCTCAATTGATTGATTGACCTCCTTGATTTTACGTTCAACCTTTCCGTGCATGTTGTGTCCTTGAACAGGGCATGCATCAAAATCAATGTGTAGGTTCTGCATCAACTTGGATCTCAGGTCATGGAGATCGATACGCATCTCCTTGCATCCCTTCAGAAGTTGACTACCCTCATCGCACAATAGGCGTTTTGGATAGCCATGGTCGCATGAAAATCTCGTGAATGCTTGTATGAAAGAGGTGGTTGAATAATCGTCCATGACTTTTATTTTGATTGCAGATGTAGCACAACAGCAAAATACTATAAGCCATATTTTGACGGTAGTACGTTTGTGACTTGGTGAAAATGACTGATACGGTCCAGACAGATCTAACTGTGTGTAGTAAAATGAGGGAGCAATGGTTAGATTGAAGGATGATACTGGTCCCATTGCCATCTCCACAGTGCGTTTAGCGAGGTATCGACATCTATGGCAATTTCTCTTGATGTGTTTGATGAGCAATCTCCCTTCGATGACATGAACTTTCTTCAGAACATACCGATGGGTTGTTTCGATGCCGGAATGCTTGACGGTGGAATGATTCCAGTGGATATCCATTGAGATGCTATACGCAATTGGTGAATATCTATCCAGCAATGGTACACAAAATGAATCGGTTGATAGATCCTTCATAATATCTGTGAATGCGCCAACAATCGATACACCTTTGCTTGGAAGAATTCTGCCTGTGTAGATTAAGATGCCGTTTTTGTCGGTTGAAATCTTCTCATACTTTGATTTGGAAGTGAAATGACGTACTTCATCTGATCCCTTTCTGTAGTAGTACATCTCAGCATCTGTGATTTCTTCATTGGTCAGAATAATGCTGTTCTTCTGTGATGATACATTCTGTGATGATACAATCTCTGATTTGTCTCGAGCTCGCTTGACAAAATTTCTTACAAAACGGATAACGTAAGCCATGATTCTGATAACAACTGTAAATTTGTGTTTCATTGGATCCAGAAGGTACATGGAATATTCATACCGTTTCTTCATTTCATTGAGAATGCTTTCGGATGTGAACGGAGACATAATGGAATGACTTCTCCTTTTGAACTTCTGATTGTTGCTGGGCTGTTAGCTTCAACTGGTCAGCAGATTGTGTTGGAAATTGAGATGATGGCAACCGCATCCATGGTAATCCATTGATCCAATTTGAAGATTGGTCAACATCCTTGATTTGAGCTCCTGGTCTTGTACCAAGATCAGCAATGTTGTCGTTCGATTGAATGTAGGCCCACTGGTCCTTTGATGAAAAACGATTGATTTCAATGACACGGTTCCGGACCCATTCCTTCAATGGCTTTTGATCGTTACTGATCCAATGTAATGCGATTTGACTGTCTGTAAACTTCTTGGATGATACAACAAGTCCTTTGAATGATCTTTTGACGATTTCACTTGTGTATGCATTCAATAACGCAGCATACAACTCAGCTCTTGGTAATGATGTCTTTTGAACAGTTCTTGTGCGTGAGAAGACAAGTTGACAGGAATGAGAGCCATCTTTGAGACGGAATCGTGCATAGATACTAACACATACCAAGCTTTGACTTGCATCCCCAAAATCCAGAGTTTCGATTTGCATATCGACAGCATCCTTGGGTACGATTGATCGTTTGAAGCGGATGGATCCAATTTCTTGCATTGTTTCAAAATGATTGAGCCATACTTGTCGCAGCTCGTTGGGCAGGACATCATCCCATTGAAGTTGTCGTAGGTTTAGTTGTTGGAGGTCTAACTTCATTGCAGCCACAAGAGGTGCAATCTTGCCAGTGAGGTCGTAGATCTCTGCAACCTTTGAGATACATTGACGACGTGTGAGTTTTTCAGGAATGATATTCAATCGATCTTGATTCTTCTTGCCTCTTGTCTTTTTGGAGAAGTTCAGTTCAGAAATGTTAAGTGATACCTCATCTGTCTTTGGATACCATTTCAATCCTCCAACGATAATTGATTCACCATCATCAGTGAGGTCTGTTAGCGGATCTTCGCCAGTGAAAGTGACTCCTTTGAGACGGAAGCCTCCATGACCAATGACATATTCAAATTCATCTGCACGCTGATGGGCGATCTTGATTGATTCTTCTCCTGTTAGACAATCATCGACATAAACATCTTCATTGACGATGCGATAAACTTCAGGATATTGATCTTGAAATAAGTAGGCAATCTGACGAAGTCCTCGCTCCGCCTGATTTCCGCTGGATCTGATTCCATAGATTAGTGTTTTGATCACTTTTTCCATTGGTGTCTTTGATGAGTCAAGTTCTGGGTGCCAAATATAACGCTGATAGCACCAATGGTCTGGGTTGAGGTGGATAGTGTTGTACATCTTGCATACATCGGTATGTATGCCAATTCTATGAGTTGACCAGCGTAGCAGTACTTCTTGCAGCTTGTTTAGATTGTTGCTTCCTTTGGCAAGGCAGTCGTTTAAGCTGTAACCAGATGCGGTAGGGAAGGAAGCATCAAATACAATACGACATGGTGTGCTGAGTGCGAAGTTGATTTCCAAACTGCACGCCATGGGATGAAGTTTTGAGTTGAGTTTGCGTGAAGTGATTGACGGATGTCTTCTGATAAGTTGCTGACATAATCCACAAAGCCCATGCTCTGTAGCTTTGCTTCAGACTTCAGGATATCTTCCTTGTCTTTAGAGTTGCGATCAAGTTTCCTCAGCTGCTGGTAGTAGATCTTCTGTGCGATTGATTTGTTTGGGGTGAGCTTGACATCAGCCTCTTCGATGAATGGCAGTTTTGCTGTGATGGTCTGATTGTTGGTATCAATTGTGATGGAAGAATTGATGATTTCTTGTTCTATCTCCTCCCTGATGCTGATTGCTTCTTGATGGCTTGATTGCTTGCAGTCCTTGCAGCTTCTACAATTGACACAACGATAGGTTATTTCTGAGCCAACTGATTCTGATGTGTCAAAATGCTTTCCTGGATGAGAAGGCAGGACAGATAATGATACGTCAGGATCAAAATTTGAACCAGAGTTGTACAATCGGAGTTGGCTGGTGAAGAATGCTGAAGCTCCTGGTTTGTCAGCAAAGAACAACCGATGGATGCTGGTAAAGATAGGATGCGGACCTCCTATCACTCCTCTACCACCGTTGACGTTCTTGAATGGAGATTCGTAAATTGCTAAGCCAGAATGAAGTTGATGTATCATCTTAGGGTGATAACGTAAATAACGCATACCGATCATGAGGTGCACTTCTCCTCCAACTACTGATGATGGGATGGGAAGTGTCTTTGAATCTCGACCAGAGGTTTGATATGATCTTTGGATGTCTTGAAATGGTTCATCGAGTGTGTAGTGTGGGAAGACAGCAGTGATTTCTTCCATACATGTGCCAGACATTGATGCCATTTGACCATTGTGCATGGGTATCTTGACATTGTACGTACCATAGGTTGAGTGAGTTGTGGTGTTACCAACACCACTGATTTCAATGGATCGAGATGATTCTTGAATGGCCAGCGGTCCGAGAGATTTCACTGCAGAGTGCTTGACAATGAAATCAAAGCAGCCATTGTCGAAGAAGATTGTATATTGACGATTGTTGATCAGGATTGATTGAAATAAGAAGATACCTTGAGGAACGTCAACATCATTTATTGGGTTTGATTTGAAGCAGGCATTCATGAATGACAGGCTGATCTCCTTGGCAAATGTTGGTAGCCGCAGACTTCTAGTGCAACGTTCCTTGTACTTCTGCAAAACATCTTTGTTGGCTTGAGTGTCCTTATGTTCTTCGCATACAAGAACATGTTTTCTTGGGATGTCATTGTCGTGGGATTGATGTGGACAAACAAAATCGTGTTGGCAGCGTCCCTCTTTGTGTTTGCCAGTTGATATGTCAGCCCCTGGATAGAGGCATTGGAAGCAGTAGCCTTTCCCTTTGAGTAGTGAAAGACGTTTGGCTGGTGTCAGTTCCACGAATTGCTTGCAGGTGTGGTACTGGATGAGTCGTGTTCCTTTTGGTCCAGATGTTGATATGTGATCTGTTGATCCATCGGCTGAGTTGCAGATGGTGCATGTTGTGGTTGATGGTGATGGCGGGTTGGAATTGTATCCTCCTCGTCGATTTGTTTTGGATGAATCTTGCTTAGACTTTGATTGGTCTGATGGTGGTCTTTTTGACGAGGATTCTGATGGACCCATGATGATCACCTTTTGTTGTTGTAGCTTCAGTTCTTTCTCTAGGAATTCGACCAATCTCTTCCATATGACGTGAGGTGAGGTGCTTTCATCCATTGTTGATAACCATCTTGATAGGCGAGAATCTCCGAGCAGTGCGTAGATGCGTTGAATACCGTCCCCATAGTAGAGGTATTCCTGGATGTTGTGAGTATCCGCGATGAGAATGAGATCTTTGATGAGGTTGATGACTTTGCTCAATGCGAACGCAATATTGTCTGCGCCCTTGATCTTTGAAATATTGTCGATGGTGTTGAGTTGATTCAACTTCCTAGTCAGTAGATGTTTAACGTCTCCGTAGGCAAATTGAAGTTGTCCCCAGATACTCTCGATATCGGTAAGACTTTTGACCATGCTCAGAGCAGGGTCTTTGAGATAGTTGTTTTTGAGCAAGTCAGGTAGCAAATGTCGAGGTGTAGATCTCTCATGAAGCTTAACAAAGTTTGATTTGAACGTATAAAAAAATCGATACTGGAATCACTTGAGCCGGAAAATTTTTCGAGGCGAATGTTCAGTTTTGATTCAGTAAAAGACTTAACTTTGTAGACGTCACGGTCTTTCACAAGTTTGAGAAGTTGAGTGGTGTAGCTTGACTTGGATTTCAGCAATGAATCGTATTGTTCACCAAGGTCCTTAATTTCAGTTACGTCCTTGGTTTCTGAGACTGGTGTTTGAAGAATAGATTCATACCTCTCTGCAGCTTTGTCGACTTTCTCAGCTTTTGATGATAGTTCAGCTTTTAACTGGATAAGTTCATTGTCAGTTAAATCATTAAAGGTAATATCAAAATCCTTTTTAAGTTCATTTATAGTTCTTTTCAACTCACTGATTGCAAAACGTCTGGATTGCTCCTTGAAATTGGTGACGTCCAGAGTGGGTTGAATTGATTTGATATCTGGTTTGAGGTTCTTTGAATCCTTGAAGTATTCCTTGATTGCAAGTAGGGTGGCATTAATCTCATGTAATAATTCAGGGTTGCTTTTGGCTTTCTTCAAGATCCCATCAAGACGGTATAATTTATTTCGTAGGGCTTGAAGTCGCTGGATGGTGACTGAGATGTGATCTGCATTTTCGGCAATGATGGGATTTTCATCGATCAGGTCAAGTGCTTCATGCATTAAAAACGTGTGCATCTAGTTCTGTATCTTCTATGGAACGAGACGATTGATTAATTGATTGAGAACTTGTGTTTGGGTTAGACGACTCATCGGGTTGAGACATTTCGTCGTTTGAAGTTGGCGTCAAATAGACTCTTTGACCGGTTGAGTTGAGTTGTGAGTAGTCAATGCGCTTGATAGTGCGTCTTGACCGGTTGGTTGACATGTAAATCGTTGAAACGTTGGTAACTGTTCAATGCGTTCTGTTTGAATGTGGCGTTACAGGAAATGACACTGTTTGTAACTTTGTTTGATTGATTTTGTTGATGTGATGTGTTCAAACTGTAGAAATAAATAACAAAGGTCTATGAGTATTGTGTTTATAAAAAATAAGTCTAAGTTCAAAAATGAAAATGTCTGAATTCAATGAAAAAGTATAAGTCTGATTGAAAAATGAAAAAGTATAAGTCTGATTGAAAAAGTTAAGTTCTTAAATGAAAATAAAGGCTTGAATGAAATACTGAACCTATGAATCATGTCAAGGCAAGGCCCTAATGTATCAGTGTGAACTGAAAGAGCAAAAACAAAATGGCTGCCTGAAAGCAAAAACAAGATGGCTGCCAAAGAACAAGAACAAGAAATGAAACCTACCAGGTAGCCAATATAAAAATGCTGTGAATGAATTGACTATTGATTGACTTGAGTTGAACATTGACACATTGGATTGAAAAATTACTTTAAGGTTAGAGCCTTATGAATTATGATGCCATTATGGTCAGTCAGCATGACATGACACAAAATGGTAGCTCTGAGGTGTGACTGAAGTGAGGCCTTAAATAGACTGAGTTCACACTGTGACATGATACTGAAAATGAGGCCATGGAAACCAGGTGTGCCTAACATACTAAAATAAAATAAATGAATAAATATAGCCTAGTCTAGCTAGCCTAGACTAATGGCACACAAATGAGATAAGTTACAGTAAGTATATGATAAATAAACACTATTTCCAAGGTGCAACAAATTTTTGTTTCATGATTTATAAATTAAATTTTGTACTTTTTATTTTTGTTTTTGAAATATATTTTGATAAAATTCACTTTACAATATTGAAGTTCCTGTGTACAAATAAAGAACGCTTGATGCTATCTTGACTTTCAAAAATGGCCGCAAACTTAAGACATAAAAAAACCCCGCTTTAATAATTAATTCAAAAACTATGAATGCCTAAAATTTGAGCCATAGATAAAAAAATTTGAGCCAAGCCAACCTTGAAAACTAATTTGAAGACCAACTTCCCAAGAAAAAGATCTACAGGGGAGACGGAACTCCCACCTAGATCCGCACACTGCCGGATAGGCTATTTCCCAGAAATTTTGCCGGACCAGGCCGGACCTCAAACACTGACCCATTTACATGTGCAGAATTGTTTTTACTTTAGTGTATAAGCAAAGCCTTAAAAATTGAAGCGCTGTCTCGGGAATTGAATGACAAATTTTGGTTGGTCGATTTTGGCTGCTGCACGTTTTCTTTTGTTTCAAACTTTCAAGTTTTAATTCATTGTCTTGCAAACTTGATTCAGGTAACTCTCATCGTTGTTGTTGCAAATACATCCTGTACATGACTGATATTTTTTCTGAAAGCTTGATTTCCTAGTGTGACTAACAGTTAGATACTGTTTTAGAGTTTTAGAGCTTTAGAGCTAGCCTGCCATAGGAATTCCTATACCTAACTCGTTTGGTTAATTTTGGAACGGCTTCAAAAAAGTCATATTGGCAGATAGTTTAAAAGTTTCTGCGAAGGAAATGTGTGGAATTTGCTGATCTTGATGTCTTGTTGATTCAGTCAAGAGAAAAGAAAACAGGTATATCTTTTTTTAACCAAGGAATATTGAAGTTCCAGCAAGCATTGTAGTTAATTCCTGTGATAAACAAAGAGGCAGTTAGGAACATTTGGAAGTTCCCCTACGCGGCTGCAATAAAAAAAATCATAACATCACTCATTAAAAAGTGGCGTTCGTGTCCTTTCGCACTTTTTTTAGCCTAGACGATGTAGCAAACATTAGTAAGTATAAGCACACTGTGTTTTTAATTGGCTGAATTTTTTCTTGCGCCGGAAAAACTTTTTCAAACTTTCAGCGATGATTGACAGAACTTTGATTGATTGTAACAGTACAATGAAAATTATCCAGCGCATTTTTTATCTTCTTACCTTCTTCATTTTCAATGAAGCACTCAAAGTTTACTGAAGGTACAGGAAGGTAAGTATATAAGATAACGACCCACGGCATGGCCCGAACATGTTCGGGCTTGTTCGGACCATGCTCGGGCCACAAAAAAGTATTATTGAATCGGCCCGAACATTTTGTTCGGACCATGTTCGGGCCATGTATTTACAATTGATACGGATTTGCTCGGGCCTTTCCTGGTTTATCATCATCCATTGTTAAATATTTTCATTAGACAAATTCAAAGTTCCAAATACCAGTTTGATTCACAAAGTTGTATAACAGTACAAAAAACGATCCAGAAAAATTCTGCTTCGAATAGGAGAAGACCACAAGAAAAGCGAACGGGATAAAGAATAAAAAGAAGACCATATCATGTATGATTCAAATCATTCTTTTTAATAATTTTCCTAACTTAATTGGAAAATAGATGATTAACTTTTTATATTTGAACAATATATATTTGAATAAAGATGAAGATTTTTAAATTTGTTTGCTAAAATAAGGAATTTAAAATATAAATATTGGGTCCTGAAATTACACCTGCGATCGTAGCAAGTTTTCTAAAATCTGGCCCGAACATGGTCTGAAACTACGCAGGCCCGCATGGGCCATGCGCGGGCCATTTTTAAAAAGTATTAATCAAGAGGCCCGAACATGTTCGGGCCATGCCGTGGGTTGTATAAGATATTCTCATAATTTATGATATATTCATTGAAACATGTTTTGTCGTGCGCTGCAGTAGAGTGCATGACGTAACTTGCGCAACAACAAACTCGCCTTCTGTTGGAAGATCATATTGGGCATTTCGGCATTACCACCCTCGAAGCAGCGGGCGCCTTTGTCTTTCTGCAACTCTTTCCACCATTTTAGATGGCCTTAACAATAGATCCAAAAGGGCGCCATAATTTTGGAAGATAATTTGTTTTGGTCTCCGGCTTTGGGATGTAGCAATGTTTTTGGTTGTTTTCGATGGAAAATAGTAAGAAACTTAAGTTTACAAATGTCATTTAGTGTTTGCTGGCTTATAGAATGGCAGGATCCTGGATGGTTTCCCTTAACTGAAGAGGAATGAATTTGAACGAGTGGACAACTAACCAGTCAGGGTTGTGGATAACCAAATTTGTCTTTATTTACGAAATTTGCGTTTTCTTTTTGTCTATTCATTTTTAGTAAAAGTAGGATTCTTTAGATTAACCCCCCCTCTCTCTCTGGCTCTGACTGATAGATGTTTTAGAACCCACTGGTGCTGAGGACTTAAAGAAAAGAAAAAAAAAAACTCAAAATCAGAAGAACAAAAAAAACACAGGATTAGTAAAAAGCACTGACTTTGTAATTGACAGTTTGAATAAGAAAAATACAAGTTAAGGTATGTTTCCAGACGATGTCAATCGAACAAATCGAACGCCGAATCAATTGAACGCAATCGAACGCAATCGAATGATTGAAATTCGATTGCCGAACGCAATCGAATGCCAATCGAATATTACCACGATTTTCTCGATTGATTCGATTGCGTTCGATTAGTGCCTGGATTCGATTGATTCGATTGTGTTCGATTGATTCGATGATTCGACTACGTTCGGTTGGCTTATGCATTCGACTGGTTCGACTAATTGATTCTGTTGATTAACGTTGATTCTCGTTCAACATTTGAAGAGTTAAACGAGATGATATGAATCATTTTAGCCTGGATTCTAGAAAATGCAGATCATGCAGGCCCACTGCCCACATGTTTACTGCATGTTGTGTGTCAAAGTCCGTTCGTTGCGTTGATTTATCTATCGTATCGATACTTAACCTCCCTAATAAGAGGCGCTCGAAATTGAAAGGAATTGAGGTAAATTGGAATCTAATTTAATCGACCACCCGTCGAACGCAGTCGAACGTAATCGAATATCAATCGAACGTAATCGAATATCAATCGAACGTAATCGAATATCAATCGAATCAATCGAATTTTACCCAGAATTTTACGTTCGATTGATATTCGATTGCGTTCGGCAATCGAATCGCAATCATTCGATTGTGTTCGATTGCGTTCGATTGATTCGATTGAAATTTTCGTTCGATTCCGTTCGATTGACATCGTCTGGATGTTTACATCCACACAAAGCTGCTACGATAGTGAAATCAAAATAATTTTATAAACACTTTGCAGCTTTGTTTTGAAGATCTAACACTCTTGAAGTGAGGGACACAAATTCATTTCTAAGGAGAAATTGATTAAAGTATACTAATATCATGTTTAAAAACGTTTATAGATTTGTTTATGTTTTCATTTGAGAAATCACATCTAGCTAGAGTATAAATCCAAAACTGGTTTAAAGTTTAGTCTGAATAAAAAAAGAATTCCTACCATCAAAATGACTTTAAAAAAGGCTCTCAATATAAGCCAAACATAAAAGAATGTTATAAATTGAATAGTAACAGATTAAACAATTTGTCATACTGTAAACTTTTACATGTCCTGCCCACCGCCATTTCTTTAACCTTCCATTGATTCAAATACTCATAAACCACAAACAAGGATTTTACAGACCATTTTATTATAGCGACATTCAATTAAGTCTGTTTTACTGACCACTTGCTGATAACATCTACCTCTAAATTCACAACTTTTGTTGTATAGACTAATAATAGAAAACTGCATTATACCTAAAAACATCCCTTTTAAAGCAACTCCAATAGTATATGTACTATAATTTTCAGAATCATGCTCAAAATTGGCATTACCTTCGAGTCTGCATAAAACAAAACTCAGAAGAATGTTTCCGGTCTGTAAATTTCAGTCGACGGTGACTCATTTTGATGAACATGCAAGGGCGGAAATTCCGCTTGACGCCCTCAAAATAATTTGAAAATGGGCGGTGTAAAATTCTTGTCACTTTTCCGCCAGAGAGAGACTTGCCGCTAATATTTTCCTACCTTGTGTGTATCATATTAGGCTAGGGGGTCTTCATTAGGAGGCCAAGTTTTCAAAGAGAAAATATTAATTTATTTGAGCTGTGATACTCACGGTACTATTTTCCCGGGATAAAAAGGTATGCATGATATTGCTGAGATTGGAAATGATTTGTTTTACCCGGGGGGGGGGGGGGTATTAGGGCAAGATGGGTTACGGGGATGCTCCGCTGGTACCTTTTTTAACCTCCACGAGTCCCAGGTAGGGCCCGGGGGGGGGCACTGGGTTTGCGAACTGACGGTATGTGCGGGCCAAAAATTGGCTTTTAAAATTGCACCCTTACAGCGCTGCAAAAATCAGTGAAAATCATACCCTTAGAGTGCATTTCCCTCCAATATTTTGAATCCCTTTCGTGCAAAAAATGGTCAAAATTCTAGTATTTTTGGTCAAAATATCTAGAATTTTCTAGAATAGTCTGAAATTTCTACCCTTACAGTGCATCTCTAGTTTTTCCGACCCTTACAGTGCATTTTAAACATATTGGAAAAGGTACCCTTAGGACCCGCACATATCCGTCAGTCCTTTTGCCCAGCTGCCCCCCCCCCCCCGGGAGGTAGGGTCGCAAAAACTAACACCACAATAGAAAAATTAGTCCCTCGTAGGGTGCCTATTTTTGGAAAATTTTGGAAAAAGTAGAACATTTGAGAAAATTTTGGAATTTCAGTCCCATTCAGGGTCAAATTTTTCGCAAATTTCGAGTCCCACGTGGTCCCACGTATGGTCCATTTTTCGAACCTCAGCGGAGCACCCCTGTCGGTCGACAAGGATAGTACCCCCGAGTGTTTCTATAAAAAGGTAGGGAAAATCTAGACTATGCTATAGTCTAAGACGAGTTTCATCTAAAGAGGAACAAACGTGAAGACGGGAATTTTTTTCGGGGGTAGCTGTGTCGTAAACACAGACTCTATCCGCCGCAAAACATATTACGTTTTAGATAATATACAAACTATGTTATATCACAATAATACATTATACGGACGATAGCATCGTCTAGGGAAAATCTTGTGATGTTTCCTTCCCACAGATTTCTGTAGTTATTGTAATTGTAAAGTCCGAAGGTAGTTTGGTGCTTTATGATGCTTTTCCAAGTAAAAAAGAGCGTTGAAATCTTATTGTTATTATATATCTCTTGTGACCTCAATAGGATTTCCAACCAAAATAGGCTCACTTTTCAGGGAAAGCACGTCATCTAGCCCGGGCTTTATTATATATATAAATCTTTGGTCTTATTCTTCAACTATCTACGATAGAAAAGTGGCAAAAGAAATGTTAGTTCAGAGGGAGAATTATACAAAAAGACGTACGGTAGTGTAGACTGTCCCCGCCCTCTGACATGATTAATAGGTAGGTAGGGTTTGAGTTTTTTCTAGGTACGTTTTTCATGAATGCGCGCGCGCTTTTCCCAAGTAACAATAGCAATAATGAGCTGAGAAGTGGGGGCAGTCTCACTTCTCGTACACCTCTTACACACTACAGTGGACATAGGCAACAAACACAAAAATCCAACGAATCATAAATAAAACTCATGACGGCCAATTGTTCCACCCCTTTTCTCAAAGAAATTTTTACTGAGTTATGTTCCTCATATTAATACCGCTTTCCTGGGCCAAAAATTCTGTTTCAGCCATTTTGGGATATTTAAATTAAAGCAAAACACTTTTTGCTGACGTCAGCAAAAATTTGAAATACTAATATCTCCTATGGAGTATTTATTGAAATGAGCTCAAATTTTGTACGAAGGTAGGGTGGATAAATGTCTTTCATTTCGAAAAAAAATTTTTAAAAAAATTGATGACGTCAGCAAAAATCAGCAATTTTCGTTTTTCCTAAAAAAAATGCTGACGTCATCAATTTTTTGGAAATAAAAGATATTTATAAACTCTACCTTCGTACCAAATTTCAGTTCATTTGGATAAATATTGACGTCCGCAAAAAGTATGTTTCCTTATAATTTTACCAAAATGGCTGAAATTGAAAAGGCATTTATATGACGAGTGAGAAAAAGCAAAAAATTTTCCCAAAAAGGGGGTGGAACAACTGACCGTCACGCATGCGCAAGCTTGTAAATTAAAATTGGTGAGTAAGCAAACGATATCACTCTTATCTAAAACAAAACTTTTAGGGCAAATCCAAAACACATACAACAAATCATATGTAGAGCTTTAAAGAAGCATATTAACGAGAGAATTTCTAATATTCATTTAACCCTCTCTCGAATTATCGGCTAAAAATTGATATTGACGTTACAAAATAGGTCGAAAAAACACGTCACAAAGACGGTTTCATTTCAATAACGTAATCATAGAAAAACGGCGATATTTTCATATTTTCAATACACTTTTCTCAAGATGCATAAATTTATTGTTGTCCTCGTTTTCAAACAAATTTCATTGCTATGAAATTATACATTTAAACCAATTTTAATTCCCAAAAGGCAAACATTAACTCTAAAACAAAAGTACTTGAAATTCAAAATGTCTCACGAGTGTAAACAACACAATTATCATTGTGAATATGTAATTTTATAGCAATGAAATCTGTTTGAAAATGAGGACAACAATAAATTTATGCATCTCGAGAAAAGTGTATTCCTTTTTACCCCGAGTACTATGAACACCAAATTTAATTAATGAAAAATCCAAAGACTTTGGTGTTATCCCATAACCTCGTAAAACTTATAATTTAAATCATCCTAAAAAGTGATAATCAAAATATGATGAATAGACCGATTCCATGCAACGCCATTTTTACCCAACGATCAGCCATTTTTCTGAGAAATGGCATAAAGAATAATATATACAGGATGATTTAGCAATACCTTGCTTAGCTCCAAGGCTTTAAATGTTCTTGTTTGACTTGCGCATAGTTTTCTGTTTGTTTTTTTATTTCGTGGACGAAAATTAGTCAGTTAGGAGCACGCGGCTTTCTTGAGATTTGGTTGAACTTGAAGATAGTGCCCAACTGGATTTTGCCGAACCAGTCTATATAATCAATTTTTGGTAAAAATTACGGAAAAATACGGACAAAGACACACAGAAAGGTTTACAATAGACGATATCGGCTTTCCGAATTCTCCCCGAATGATTACCCATGATGCATTGCGCAAAAAAATACACGGACAATATTGACTTACTGAATTTTTTTGCACAATGCATCATGGGTAATCATTCGGGGAGAATTTCGTTAAGCCGATATCGTCAATTGTTTTGATTATTTTCTTTCTACGTTAAACTTTCACCTGTTCGTTTCAAATGTACAAAACATGCTTAATGCGCATGCCTAAAAATGGAAAAAATTATATAAAAAACCAACGCTGGAAATTTGCCCCATGATTATTGCAGCTTTTTAAAAGTCTTTCGATTCTCCTGGACAGTATATCGTAATTAGTTGGTCTAATGTCGACATCTCTCATTTTAATACTGACATCCTTTCAAGGGATAGGAAAATTAGGAAGGTCGGAATCACTGGTTGAAAAAAAAAAGTTTCCCCCCTCTGATCACTAAGCAAAGATATGAACTTTCAATCAGGGATTCCGACCTTCGTATTAATCCCAGCTCTAAAGATGGGTGTCCGAATTAGTAAAGTCATGTCGACATTAGACAGACTTAAAGTATCTTCCAAATTTACTGATTTCATCTGCTTAGGTAAAGTAAAGTAACGTAATAGAAAATTTATACTCAAAGTCAAGTCAGTACACGTAAGAACAAACTATATAAGAACATAAGGCTTCGATGGCCAAAATGTTAAGAACAAGTTAAGAACATTTTAAGGCTTTGGGTACTCTAAACGCCTGATTTCTTAGTAAAACGCACAAAGCGGGCTACCCACTAAAATGGCGAAAATAAGAACATGTTAAAAACATTTTAAGGCTTAAATTTGAAAAAGTCAAAAACATACGAAGGATTCAAAAATTTTGGATGTTCTTATAAAAAAACAAAAAAACGTGTATTCAATTTTTTTGTTTCTTAAGCTGCATACACACTTTTCTACAATGCTTTTTCGACGTTTTCAATTTTACTTTTTAATATAATTCAATATTTATAGAAATGATAAACTATTAAAAAACAAATTTTACCAGGAAAAATATTAAAAATTAAATATTGTATTCATAGACTACAAGATACATTACATTATAAAAGTTTCGGGGGGGGGGGGGTCAAAATGAGCAAAGATGAGAAAAATTGCACTCTAAGGGTGGTAAAATTTGGAAAAGGTGACCATACTTTGCCCTCAAAAATTCTCAAGAAAAAGCACCGTAAGGGTTATTTGGGGTCACACGTACGGTCATTTTTTTAGTCTACTCTTTCATACCAAGTTTATAAGAAAGCATATAGAAAACATCAGGCGTTTGCTGTTGGTTTTATTTTTCGCCTTAAATGTGTAACTCAAAATTTTATCATTTTCGTAACAAAATACGAATATTCAATTTTTTTGAGTGATATCGTTAAAATGAGGCAAACTTGATTTACAGATGTGCCAGGACATACAATTTCAACTGTTTCATATTCAAAAAACATCCATCTTATCACCTCGACAGAGTTATATCTTATTTCATTTTTGTAGATTACTGAGATATATAATTCAATATCGATATAAGAGAGGTCTAGTAAAGATCGATTTCCAACGTGAAATCTAAGTATATACCAACCAACCCAGCAGAAGGTTTTGAAGCGGAAAACCTTTAGGATGCCTGAGAGAAAGATTTCAGGTCTCAAATTGCTGTTGACCAATCAAAAGGGTCAATCACAAAATTAGTGTCTGGGAAAGCTAGGAGTTTTTCTGTCTAGCTAGCCTAAAATTTGAGATTGGCCTATTTTGAATAGTGAGGAGGGTCATTTCTACATGAAACAGGGTCAATCTCAAAATTTGTGTTTAGACAAACAGAAAAATTCTTAGTTTTCTCAGGCAATAATCTTGAGGTTGGACCTTTTGATTTGTCAACAGCGAAGTAGAACCATGCTGCCTTATTCTCGCTTATTGTTCGAATATTTATCTCAATCTATCGATGGTCTGAATTAAAAATCAGAACAAAAGTTGAGATATTCGCCCGTACTAGTCTCACTACTGAATTATTATGATATCCTTGGCCAA
>NW_027104340.1:0-15744 GCF_902728285.1 Clytia hemisphaerica
AAGCGATTTGGTAAAAACATTGTGGCAAATATGGTAATTCTGAAAAATAAGATCCAACAACGGTATCATTCCCATTATTTAGTTGACAATATATATATTTCGATCAATTTGATCATCATCAGGTCTAAAATCAAAAATAAAAAGTAAGAATTAAAATTCGTTTTAGGTTAAAAAATGTTTTCACATATCTACAGTACATACAACTTCTCTTCATACACTCTACAACAAACTAATTAAAATCAAATTCGCTTGAAAAAATCCCGAAAAACATTGCTGACATACTAATTATGTTGCAAGTCTCAAGGGAGAAAAAATAAAATAAAAATGAATTAAAACTTTATTGTAAGCACGTGACTTTTAAATTCATCCCTAGTGTTTAACTCAGGTTTCAATTGGTTGATTAGAAGTGCCTCGAGAGTCATTAAGTGTCTTTCATTTCTCGATGATGACGCAATGATTCTACGTCATCAATGACAGTTCACAAGCGCAAGAATTCATGTGTGAGCCCAACTGGAGCCTTCAATGATCGATGTTCCTTTATCCGCGTGATAAGATGTCGGCATGTATATCCAACATAGTACGATTGGCATCGTGAACAGACAATTTTTTGTAAACCACACAGCTTTTTTAAAAGGTTTTCGATCTTAGGTTTGAGTGAAGGTAACACGTTTTAAGCTTTTTCAGAGTAAAAATCACACGACACGGTGCAAAAAATGTCAAAGTTAAACTCCAAAATTGACAAAGTCCAACTTAGAAACATTCCAGTCATACTTCTTTAATTTTGCATATATACTGTAGCTAGAGACCTGAAATTTGTTGGGAGAATTCTTTGATGGTGTTAGCATATTATATACTGTATAAAAATATTTGTAAAATATTTAGTATATTTATCAAAATAACGAAAGATATATCTTTTTTTGAAAAATAAAGACACTGCATTGTTTTATTTTTGTTTTTGAAGAAAATAGCTTGGAAATTGTGGTGTTGAAATGGGTGAAAAAGGTGATAGGATAGGACCCATTTTCAAGGGGTCTCTGGAAATGGAGGAACAAAAAGTTACAAGTACAGAATAAATTTTTCTGAAAGGAGAAACCCCAGATGAAAAGAAAATCCATTTTGGCAGAAATAAAAACTTTTTTTGGGACATTCCCATGCTAAAGAAGCAAAAAAGTGAAAAAAACTACATGAAAAATGATAGAACTAAAATTAGCGAATGTGATTTTTGAATTCCTCACCTTTTTTGATAAAAAAAAAATAGTTTTAAGCCTTCAACTGTGTTTTCCTCCATTTCCAGAAACATTTGTTCATCAATAATTGCAACTTTTTTCTTCTCCGTAGCAGACAGATTTTGAAATGTTGCAAAAACGTTCGGCACTTTACCAATTTGCTGTCTAGCCTGTGTCCACAGAGTTATATACCGCTGAAAGCTAAGATCACTGGCTTTCTTTTAGTAAAACCCGGAACACTTTAGCATACATAGAAAAAAAGTTAGAAGGGTTCGAAGTTCACGGAAAAATGAAACATTTGGTTTGACGTCAACAAAAGTTGCGTGACTTCTGAAGTCGCTAACATTGAATAATTGCAATTCGATTGTTGAACGCAATCAAATCGCAATCGAATATTACCCAGGATTTGCTGTTCGATTGCTTTGATTACGTTCAATTGTATTCGATTATGTTCCATTACGTACGATGATGTTTGATTTAACTGTATTAGATTTTATTCGCTTCTGATGGTACTTATGCGCTCGGACGCCCACCATAAAAAGCTCTAACAGAGTGACCCAATTTAATTTTATCGCAATCAAACTTTTTATCAAACATATAATAGTAATCGAGCGAAATTGAAAGATTTATAACAATAGCGTTAACTTTGAGGTTTTGTTGTTATTTTCTGCCCGCACAGTTTGATTATTCGCCCGATAGTGTCATTTGCGCAAATGGCACTAGGGGGCTAATACTTACCTACCTCTTTGTACCTCTTTTGGCTTTTGCTTTAACAGCTCATCCAACTCGTTGAGTCCGATGCTTCGACATTTCCTTGAGGCTGTTGGAGTCAGCTTGCCTAAGGTTAAAATAGTGGGCAAGCAGAGGTTCATCCGGAACAGTTGTGAGGAAGGTGTCTAAGTGTTTTTTGAATACTTCTTTGGGGCAGTTTGTCAAATCTCTTATTGGTCTGGGAAGGGTGTTGAATAATCGAGGGCCTTCTTGGGAAAGACTTCCCCTTGCAAATTCTCCCAATCTCTGATTTATATGGCAGGAAATGCCTCCTTTTTGCTTTCGTCATAATCAAAATTCAGGACGTTGCCTTCAATGACGTTCCAGGTATAAATTATTTGATACCGCTATCTTCATCTTTCAAGGCTATACAGTTTTAATGATTTGAGTTTTTCCCAATAATTTAAGATGTCTGAGGGATGGAATTTCCATGTAAAAATGATTTCTGAACTTCTTCCAGTTGCTGGACAAGACCACGCTTCCAGGGAGACCAGAGTTGAGAACAGTAGTCCAAATGAGGGATGGCTAGTGCTTTCCATAAAGTTAACATGGTTTCAATTTTCCTTGATTTGAATGTGCGGTATATCCATGCACTTATATTTTTTACTTTTTTGATTTGTTCTTGGATATGTTTCTCATAAGTCAACTGAGTGTCTAGGGTGACTCCAAGGTCTTTAACTTTGTCTTTATTTTCTATCAACGTTGCTGTGTCAGAAAAATATTGAGAACTTTGCTTCAGAGCGCCGTTTTTCCTGTAGGCAAGGTGCTCAAATTTAAGACCATTCAGCTGCATGTTGTTGTCTTCTGTCCAATTATAGACAGTGTCTGGATCATTTTGTAGATGATAAACATCCTCCAGTTTGGATATTGCTTTCATCAAACGGGTGTCGTCAGCAAAGGATGCCAAAATAGAATGAAGGATGTTGTTATCAATATCTTGAATCATGATCAGGAACAATAGTTTCATCAAACTGCAAGGCCAAGGGCAGAATTAATGACAACAACAAAAGTAAACTTTACGCTATTACTATTATTATCCATTTCCGACATTCAAACAATGTTTTTTTTCTAGCATTAGCCAAGTCTTTTCGCTTCAATACAATGTCTTCACCAAGTTTTTAGCACCTTGCGAACAGGCCGCAAATGACCAAAAGTGTTTTTTTCTGACTTTAGTTTAGTCTCTTCGCTTAAATGCAATGACTTCAATCCAATTTCGAGCGGGCTGCAAATGACGTTATTGCCCTATAGCCTGGGTGGTTGCCGGGCAGTTAATGATATTTCAGCCCTCTGAATCCTGGCGCTTTAATTTCCTCAGCGCGGGTATGACAATTTGAGTCACCACAAAACCTTTTAATATCGCCTGTCAATTAAGTCTTTATTGGCTTACTTAATGATCGCTATATGGATAATAATTAAATGTAATTGACAATCAATCGAATATAGTCAACTATCAATCGAACCAATCTAACCTTGTCCTTACTCGAACGCAATCGAATATTACCGTCAACTGCTCTAACTTGGGACGATTGGTCGAAACTATGGCCGAATTTCCTGTAATTCTAACCCTCTTGGCGACCAGGGCTTGGGTAGAATCACACAAACAAATCACTGTATTAATCGGATTAATGCACAGGGGAATAGGAATGGCCAAATACCATGTACCGTGGTTTTTCTAATTTAACGCGTAGTCTAATTTAACGCGTACCCTGTTTTTGGCGAAAAATCGTAATTAATCTTACTCTAATTATTAACGCGTAGCCAAAATTCTGCATAATTAATTTCACTCTAATTATTACGCGTGATCAAGCCTTGGACAAGAAAAATTAGACAGGAAAGTTTTATTTTTGATAAACTTCTTTCTTTCAAAAACACAAATTAAAGGGATCTTCGTCATCCTCCTCTGGCTCCTCCAAATCAGCTAATGCTTGTTAATACATAATACGATCTATATGTACCGTGAGATCAGGTAACTTGCATCAATGGAGGCTAACATGCATAGACCTCAAATAAATGACCTGGCTGGTCATTAAAATACAAAGTTAAATCAAAACAAAAATGGTAGAGTAGAGCTGCAAGCGGAGCTGCGTAGTTGTATTTTAATGACCAGCCAGGTCATTCATTTGAGGGCTATGCATGTTAGCCTCCACTGATGCAAGTTACCCGATCTCACGGTAATATATAATTACACAAGCCTTTAACGCGTACTTAAAACACTTGAATATCGTAATTAATTGTTCTCTAGTTTTTCACGCGTAGCGTCGAAAATAATTATTTATTGCCACGCGTTAAATTAGAAAAACCACAGTAGGGTTGCGTTTTGAGCGAACATAAAGAAATCGATATTAATCGATAACAATCGAAAGCAATCAGCGATTAATCAATAGCAATCGATAACAATCGAATCCAATAGATAAGAACGTAAAGTCTTAGTATCGATTGGCTATCGATTGTTTACCGATTAGTTATCAATCACTATCGATTATTATCGATTAAAATCGATTAATATCGATTGATTCCCATATCGATTTCATCGATGGATGTTAGCCTCCACTGATGCAAGTTACCCGATCTCACTGTACTTATGCTGCTAGCTATGGTGATGATGGTAGGTAGCCATTTCAGGGTCAAATTGAAACTATTCTGGTGGCAATCAAACCTAGTTCATCTTGAAGAGCTTCAAAAAAGAAAAAAAATGAGGGCTCATACAACTCCTAATGTAGGGTGGTCAGGCCAAAATTTTCCCCTCAAATTTTGAAAACCAAACTAATTTTATTTGAAAGTCCTTACCTTTGTGAGAAAAATGAGGGGTCATTTATTAAAATTGGTTAAGTAGTTCCAAAGTTATTCCATTTTCAAACCACAAAAAAAACACCTTTTCAAGCAAGGAATCGTCTCCCTACCACGCGCAACCAAGAAATGACCTTTGGACAGCACCGAAAAACATTAAAGATGACGGGTGAATTCTAGCCTTCCACGTGGCAGTGCGTGAGGAGTTTTGCTGGCGCGGTCTGAAAATCGGCCAGATGACTGTTAAACTTTAGCCTATCGCTAATGAGCTGGAAATGATAGCTAAAAACAAATTTTACCAATCAAAAGCTGAAACCCTTAGCTTTCCAACGATATATGGTAGTCCTGATAAAAATTTCAGGAAAGTGCCGAAAAATCGAAATTTCTTCTTTTTTCTCGATTTAAAGGCGGCCCGTAGATTATCAAAAAGGCTACCACGTGACAAACTAAAGTACTATCTTTCCCGCGTTTTATAAAAAAAACCCGCGAGTTTATAACTAATCCAGCTCAATAGCGATAGCCATTTGAAAAATGGTGGTCAAGGTCGACGATGGTGCCACGAATTCCGAGTCGCCATTTTTTCACCTTGATGTCTAATAAATGGTATATCTTTTTGTTGAAGGTAGGTAATGGGATGGGGTTTTTTTCTTTGTTTTCTCTGATAAATTCTGAGTATTTAAAAAAAAGAATTAACAAGTTTGGAGTTGTTAAGGATAAGTTATGATGGATGGAATGTTCTAATTTTGATTTTCGTCTTGTTCCACGCAAAAAATCCTGACGAGTGCGCACCCTACCTAATGATAAACGGTTCCGGAGATATTGAGATTTTGGTTCCGCTAAAATAGCACCTTTTTATTTTAGACATTTGAGGTTGACAATTTAGCCCAGAAATGGCATATAATATAAAATGGCACCGAAATATGCTGCGAAAATTGAAAATTCAAGCTTTTGCATTATTGAGTCAAGATATTCCAGATATCTTCATTTTGACTGCAGACTTTTATCAAATTTTTTTTGTAATGGCTTGCTAACACTTCAAGGAAGAAATGAAAAGACATTTTTTTGAAAAAGAAGACATTGCATTGCAAAAAAAAAACGTAAAAACGTTATAAAGCGGAAGTTAAAATTGCTGAACCTACCTATCTTTGTAATCAAAGCGCTGCGGAGGAAAAATTCCCCATGGCATACAAATAACTGTTTTAGGCTAAAAAAGGGTTAAATTTTTCAGTGGTATCACTCTCTATAATTCTAGTCCTCATTTTCAGGCTGAAAATGCTTGTCAAAGTATGAAAAGTAAAAAATAATAACTTTAATGAAAGAATTAATTTCAGAGAGTAGCACCATTGGATTTCTCAGGTATTTTCTGATAAATATGGAAAGTTTCACTGTCTGAGCATTTTTTCCTCCGCAGCGCTTGGGTTGGTCTAAAAAGCAGGGTAGCCAATGGGTAGCCAATTGGGCTAGGTTAAGGGGTACCTCTTTTTGCCTAAACTTTTGAAATCTGAAACCTGTTTTCATGTGGAAATAACTATTACAACATCTTGTTAATGATTCCATGTAATAAAATTTAAGATTCCTTTCGAACTTCAGCCACAATAGCCTTTTTTCCAAAGGTACTGAACTTTGTTACTTCTCAAGAGAACTGGCGCCATTTTGTCTTCCTTCTTGGTTTCGTTTGAAAATTTACAGACCCGAATAAAAAATATATACAAAACAGTTTTTAGTATTTTAGATTTAGATTTTATTTATGTTTTTAATTGTTATTTCCGTGAAGATGTAATTCAATGATAAGCTTTGGAATCGCCTTTGGGCCATATGATCTCTAATCTTGTCATATCTTAACAATCCTTTGTTATTGAATCTATTGTTTAATTTAAATCATGTTTAGATGTTTCAAACAATTAATTCCTTTCAAAATTTTTAATTATGGGAGCTTATAATAGGTACAAAAAGTCTTTTGAAATAGCTCTATTATAATGAAGCTCTCTTTCTTACTCCTCGTACATTAACACGTGGTAATTTATATCTTTGTTTATCTTTGGAATCATACATGATCAATATTAGTATCAATCAGATTCACGCTCCCTGGTCAGTAAAATGTGGTTCTATGCATTCATTTTCGGTATTTCTATTCTGGTCTGTAAAATATTTAGGTACCCCACAACCTAGCCCAATTAGCTACCCTGCTTTTTAGACCAACCCACAGCGCTTTGAAATCAAAGCTGAGTTGTGAAATTTTTTGTGTCCCGCAGATCTAAATATTTCTAAAAATGGCCTTAGTTGAAACGAATTTTTAGACAAAAGTGTCAGACCTGCCAACCTGTGAAAGGCCAAAACCTTGAGACTTTTATTTTTTTCCTCAGAAAACCTTGAGATTCAGGCAAAAACCGTGAGATTTTCGTTTTTGATTTTTTTCTGTTTTAGACAAAAGAGCACTAGGTAAAATATTCTTGCTTGGTTCGGATTCCGCCATATTTGTTTACATTGAAAAAAAATTCCGATTCTTTTCTTTCATCAAAAGAAATATAAGGAGGATAAAATTGTAAGCGTGAGAGTCTTGAGAACACAACATCAAATTATCTCCCTAATAATTATAGCATTTCCGCTATTTATGGGGGTTTCCGAAGGCTTATTTATACACGGAAAGTGCCCGCGGGTAAAAACAAGTCTTCTGTAGTCAAAATGGTAGGCTAAGCAATGAAAATTTTTGACAGGCAGAAAACCGTGAGGTTTTCGAGGGCACTCGTGAGACCTTGAGACTTGGTCGAAAACCGTGAGCCTCACGAGTAAACCGTGAGCATTGGCAGGTCTGAAGTGTAGAATATTACACCTGCATATTATATATGGTTGGAAAGCTAAAAGAAAGCTCTAAATTACTCAAAAATAATTAATTTCATAGCTCAACTACACAAAGAACAATTGCTTGTCAAAGTTTGACCTAAAATTGAAGATTTTGATTGTCAAATAAAAAACAAGCAAACCCGGAATGGCTATGGTAGGTAGGGTAGGTAGGTAGGGTACGAGTAGTATCAGTAGTATGTACAGTAATGAAAATAAGTAATACATCACCTGGAATAGCTGCAACGACGAAATCATCAGTTGCTCCAGTGGAAACGAGAGTCAGCGAGTGCAGCCATTGTACCGAGCTCTTTCATAATGTCAATCTCATCAAACGATCTGATGAGAACGAGTGAACGAATGGCGCGTTTGGTGAGTCGAAATGCTTGTTCCTGATGGTTTTTGTACTTGACAGTTGCTTGTCTGATGACATCATCTTTGCCCTTGTGGACACTGTCAATCATCCCATATTGATAGGTGTTGTTGATGTTGGATTCGTGCTTGAGAAATAGCACGATATCTCCTTTTGATGGTTGTCTGTCTGAAGTGAACCACTTCTCCTGTGACAAAAGCTTGGGTACATGAGTTGACAGCCAAACTTCAAACCATGCGTCGAAACATTGTTGGTTGGCATCCAAGATTTTGTTTGGGTGAATTGTTGTTAGCATCTCTCCTTCAGGGCTTCGCTCATTGTTTCGTCCTAAGCGAAGTCTGTTTGGGGTGAGTAGATCCATCGACTCGAAATCTGAAACTTCATTTCTGATCCCAATAGGTTGATTGTTGATGCAATTGGCAATCTGAGAGGACAAAGTCTCCCATTGAAGCAATGATAAACGTTCATTGGAGATGCTTCGTTCTAATGACTTGTTGATTTCTTGAATTCGTCTTTCCACTTTCCCATGGAAATTATGGCCACCTACTGGACATGAGTTGAATTCGACTTCCACATCTTGATGCAGCTGATTCATAGTATCCTTGAATTTCAGTCTCATATCTTTGCAACCCTTGAGCAATTGACTTCCTTCGTCACAGTAGAGGGTTTTTGGAAAGCCTGCATCACTGGCGAAACGAATGAAGGCTTGTAAGAAAGCAGGTGCAGAGTAATCGTCCATGACTTTAATTGAAGTTGACGAGGTAGTTGAGCAGCAAAATACTACAAGCCAGATTTTGATCGTGGCTCGTTTGTTGTGTGGAGAGAATGCTTTGTATGGACCCGATAGATCAACTTGACACATGTAAAACGCAGGAGCAACAGTGAGTCTTGAGCTTGGAATTGGACCCATAGCAACTTCAATAGTTTTCTTCTCAAGGTACCTGCATCTAGGACACGATCGTTTGATAGCTTTGATGATTGATCTAACTTCCAATATGTAAGCATGTCTGAGTACGGCTCTCAAAGTTGTTTCTATTCCCCGATGAGAAGCATTCTGGTCATTCCAGTGTACGTCATTAACAATGGCGTATGCAACAGGTGAGTGTTTATCAACCAAGGGGACGCAGAAGCTTGTGGATGAGAGATCTTTCATTGCCTTTGTAAATCTTCCGGTAACAGTGATGTCATCACATGTTAAGACTCTTCCGGTGTAAATGAGAACTCCATCTTTCATCCTTGAAATCTTCTCATACTTTTTCTTTGGCAGAAAGTGTTGAATCTCTGCCGTGCATTTCTTGAAGTAGTAAGATTTGGCTTTGTCAGTGTCAGATGTCGATACAACTTTGCACCATGGGTGGGACTTCAGTTTGGAAGGATTAACTTTACGTAAAAGGATCTTGCGGATGAACTTCATAACCATTGTCATTAGCCTGATTACTTTGCTGTATGAGTGTTTGTTTGGATCAATGATATACTGTAAAAAATCGAAGTGTTTCTTAACTTCAGAAGGTACTGATTGGTTACTCAAGAACGTTGATTCCTGAGGATATGTTTCTTTGTTGGCTTCTGTTATCTGGGATGCATCAAGCTTCAAGCTGTTGATTGGAGTGACTGGAAATTCAGATTGATCTTTCGACATCCATTCATATCCGTTAATCCAATCAGAATCCATTGATATATCCTCAATTGAGCATCCTCTTCTGGTTCCCAAGTCAGCAATCATGTTCTTGGATGATACATAGTACCAGTCAGATGGTTGGGAGAAACGACGAATCTCAATCACTCTGTCCCTAACCCATTGTTTGAGTGGTTTTTTATCATTGCCAATCCAGTGCAGTACAACTTGGCTGTCACAAAGTTTCATAGACGACTTATGAAGATCTCCAAGTGATCTCTTTACGACCTCACTGGTGTGAATGTTGAGTAGAGCTGCAATCATCTCAGCTCTTGGTTGGGAGGTATGATCAGGAAGGATTTTTGACCTGGCAAACAGAAGTTGACAGCAGTAATCACCACTACGCCTTTTGATCCTTGAATAGATGGCTGAGCAGGCAATACTTGAACTGGCATCACCTGTGTCAATCGTTTCAATCGATAATGATTCGGCATCCTCAGGTACAACACATCTCTTAAAGTAAACTGTTTTCATCTCTTGCATCATTTGGAAGTTGTTTATCCAAGTTGGTCTCAGCTCCTTTGGAATAGCATCATCCCAGTCAAGCTTGTGGATGACTAAGTCATGAAGGTCTAATTTGAATCCTGCTGAAATTGGCGTCATCTTTCCAAGAAGGTCGTATATCTCTCCTACCTTGGAGGCACAATGGCGTTTGGTTAATCGTTCTGGAATTGAATTATCACTGACAGGTGGTTTCCTCCCACGTTTGCGTTTGGCAAAATTCAATTCTCCAATGTTCAACAATATCACATCGTCTTTTGGAAACCATTTGAGTCCAGCAACAACCAGTGACTTGCCATCATCAGACAAGTTCTCATTTGGATTCTCACCGGATAAAGTAATGCCTTTTAGTTTGTAACCACCACGATTGACGATTAACTCCATTTCATCAGCTCTTTGACTAGCCATTTCGAGTGAGGCTGCACCACTAATGCAATCATCAACGTATATGTCCTTCTTGATGATTCTACTGGTTTCAGGAAATTCATTTTTCGACATGTCAGCAATCTTTCTAAGCCCATATTCAGCTTGATTCCCACTTGGCTTCACTCCATAAATAAGTGTTTTGATCACCTTTTCGTCAGGGATTTTTGTGGGGTCGAGATTCTCATGCCAGATATATCTTTGCAAGCACCAATCTCTTTGGTCGAGCCGAATGGTATTGTACATTTTGCTGATATCTGAGTGAATACCAACTTGGTGTGTTGACCAACGAATGGCGATCTCCTGCAATTTGTTCAAACCATTCTTTCCTTTAGCGAGAATGTCATTAAGACTGTAGCCTGATGATGTAACCATAGATGCATCAAAGACTATACGGCAAGGGGTTGAGATAGATGTGGGTTTCCACACTGCCCTCCACGGGATAAAATTTTGGACAGGATTGTTTCTCAGATCAACTTGGACATCAGCAGGGAGATTTTTCACATAATCAACGAATCCAAGTTTCTGCAACTTTGCTTCTGATTCTAACACATCCGACTTATCTTGGGCATTCGTGGGATTGTTAAGCTTTTTTATCTGCTGGCTGTATACTTTCAAAGCGACCGATTTATTGGGTGCGAGGCGCTTTACTGGATCGAACATTAACGGTAGCCTGGCAGTGGTCGTGCACGTATTTGTATCAATCGATACGGATGAATTAATTATGGCTTGCTCAGCTTCCTCTTTTATGCTAATAGCCTCAATCGATTCATGGGATTTGCAATCTTTGCAATTTCGGCACGTTGTACAACGATACGTTATCTGTGAACCTGCGTTCTCGGCAGATTCAAAAGATTTCAGAATGTTTGATCGATAAGCTGTATGATCAATCAAAGGAGTGGAATTTTGGATAGTTGGGGATTCCACAATCGAGAGTTCGCGGATACGGGCGAGTTCCGTATAGAAAGTTGCTGACAGATGAGCATCGAAAGTACGGGAAAATGATTCATGTGGACCGCCAAGGACACCGGTGGTTCCATCAGAACCTCTGAAAACTGATTTGAATATGGATAAACCCGTTGGTGATTGGAATATAAGTTTTGGGAAATAGCGAAAGTAGGAAATGCCGATCATCATATCGACTTTGCCACCGGCAGATTTTGGTAATTTTGGGAATATTTTCGCTATTGCGCCCGCTGCATCGAAAAGACTCTTCTCCGCATCACATAGTGAATATCGCGGAAATTCATCGGTCAGTTTCGGTAAGCAGAGTCCGGATAACTGCGCATGTTTCCCGGTAGATAACGGTAATTTAATCCGGTACAAGCCATGATCTGATATTGTTTTTGATCCAGCAAGTCCTCCAACGGAAACAGGAACTTTTGACAGCATTGTAGCACTGGAACCAAGACGATTAACTGCATCCTCGGTAATCAGGAAATCACTGCAGCCTGAATCGAAGAATATGTTGAACAGTTCGCTATGAAGCTTGATCTGTTGGAGCATATAGATTCCACGATCTTTGATATCTTCCTCTGAATCAGCAACGTTTGATTCTACAAAGTTCTGCACAGGAACATTCGGTTGCAGGACATTTTTCTCAGCAACTGGCTGATGGATTTCAGAGGTAAGGATTGCGCTGCTCGCGTGAAATGATAATTTAATTTCTCTGGAAAAGGACGGTAAGCTAGGATTTCTCATGCATTTTGCCTTATATCGTTCCAGTAATTCCTCGTTATCCTTGGAATTTTTATGCTCGTCACAGAGTAAGACGTGCTTCTTTTTGGGATAAGAATTGTGTGAAGGGTGTGGACATATAAATTCAGCTTGACATTCCCCTTTGGCATGTTTCCCTTTGTTCCAGTCAGCCCCAGGGTAGAGACATTGGAAGCAAAATCCCTTCCTTCGTAACATCGAGAATCGTTGGGAGGGTGTTTTTTCAGCAAAAGCACGACAGGAAAAGTATTGGATTACTTTGGATCCAATTGGTCCAGTGGAAACATGATCATGTTCCCCATCCTTTGCCCCACACAATAAACATTTCTTGCATTCTTGCTTTTCCCCAAAAAATGCACACGAGCCTTTTCCGCCCTTTGGACCTGGGGGTGATTTTTCATTGTTCCCACAGAATCTCAGCCTCTGTTGCTCAACTTTAAGCTCCTTCTCGAGAAAAAGTAGAAGTTGGTTCCATAGGACTTTCTCATTTGCCTCTAACTCACAGGATTCCTTCAGCCACTGGGTCATACGAGCATTCCCCATTAAACGATAGATTTTTTCCAAACCTTCCCCGTAAAATAGGTTTTTTTCAATGTTGTGCTTGGAAGCCAAATTTAAGAGATCCCTCATCAGGCTAATGATCTGACTGATTCCGGCAATCAACTTCTCAGGGTCCTTGGTTTTCCCCAGCTGAGAGATATTGTCTAATTTGGCAACCTTCCTGGCCAAAAGAAATCTGGTGTCCCCATAAGTTGCTTTCAATCGTTCCCAGATCTCAGAGATTTTATCAACATGCTTAACCAGAGACAATGCTGGCTCTGATAGATGGTTATTAATCAAAAGGTCCGGTAGCATTCTCTTAGTTGTAGTACGAACATAAAGCTTCTCGAACTCAGTTTGGAAGGTATAGATGTCCAAAGGTGAATCGTACCCAGAAAATTTTGCCAAATTGATATTCAGCTTCCCCTCCTTGATTAGATCCCTCTTGTTGAGCTCCCTTTGATCCACTTCTTTCTCCAGGTCCTTCAGAAAGTCAGTCTTCTTAGAAATAACAAAATCATATTTCTTACCAAGTTCTTCTACTGCTTTCTTCATTGCACCAGATGCAGCAGGGTATTTCAGGATTTCTTGGTAGTTCTGGGTCACAGTTTCCAATTTCTTTGCCGACACCTTCTGATTATCCTGTAGCTTCAAGAGTTGGTCATCAGTCAGTTGTGGAATGGTGGACTCACACCATTCGGACTCGAGCTCTGTTGCAATCCTGAGGGTTGTGTTGACTTGGAAAAGCTTCGACTTCTCCTGGTGGTTGAGAATGGTCTTCTGGGTTGCTGCTTCCTTTGATTGAGCTTCCATGGACATTTCGATACCAGTTTTGATCTTCTGGATGACGTCATCGAATTCTCGTTTGTAATCAGTATTGTACCTGGGAGTGCCAATTAATAATTTTATCTTGGTGTGCTTGGTCCTAAACTCGGACCTCAATTCCTTTAATGTGGCGATTATCTCACGTGCTGGAGTTACATCAAATGACATCTCGTCCACAAAATCTCCAATATCATCTTTCAGGACTTCCACTTCAACGAATAAGTCCACCGGGTCGATGGGTTGTTTGCCATCTTCTTGTTTTTCGTCTGCCATAGTTGACGGTTCGGTTAAGGGCACACGTTTGCCTGTGTTATGCAGGGCGCTATAATCGATTCGTTTAGCGGCTGCTCTTTTGTTCATTTATATCATACGGTCTGCTGTTTGAATGTTGTGGGAACAGCGAATTGAGACGAGTCAGTACGTGACGTGTTTGTAACAGTGCGTTCAAACTAAGAACAAAAGAAAATTCTTTGGTCACAAATCTTATCAAAATTTGTACAAAATCAAATCAAGAATTGTCCTCAATCTGATAAAATAAATATTCACAAATCTCAGTGAAAATAGAAAATATTGTTTGAATATCAAACTTAATAAAATGAAATATTATCTTACCAGCGTGCGACTGCATAAATGTTGTGTATAAAACGTCTCAAGAACACTACACCACAATTTCAAGGTGACAGTGAAAAGTTATCAATATTGTTCATCAAACATAAAATCAAAGACAAAAAATGTTGACATCGTCAACTCTCAACAACCTTATCTCAAAAGTTGCAAAAGAGATTCCGTTCTAAAGTATAAAAAGAATCTAACGCCTACAAAAAATTAATAGCTTTCTCCATCGTATGGTCATTAACTTGATCTCCAAATGAAAGTCATTAAATTTTTATCGAGGCTCTCCCATGGAGAGCAACAAGTTCGTAATTACTTTCCCTTGAGAATTTGGGTTTCATCGATAATTACGTTTACTCACTCGACAGTAGGTAGGTAGGTAGCCAGTCTGGAAGTAATGACATGTACGCCGGCTATCTCTGCCATAGACTTTGAATTTCATTGTCATTTGTACTGCTGGCGTGCGTCTTGGAGAAAACGCCAATGTTGGCGGGGCTATTGGGCAATTCCAGAAAATTTTTGTTACCCCCGGACGATGGGCAGTTTTTCTAGCCTCGGAAATGATTATTCTTTTCCAGTGGTGGTCGGAAAATGCATCGGAAATTCCACTCTTTTTTATTTAATTATAATATAAATTCATACATTTTCTTCTCTTGCCTTGGAAATTTGGAATTTTGGTGAAAACTTTTGCCCTCGGAAATCCTGTGTCGACCGCCCCCCTGTTACAGAAAAATTCTGGAATGGCCCATTGTTCTAATAATTAAAACAAGTTGGCATCAGGTACTCAATTATTTGTTCTAATTCCAAGACGATCTCAATCGAACGGAATGGACGATCGAACCAGTCGAACCAAATCGAACGCAATCGACCGATTGAATTTCGATTGTCGAATGCAATCGAATCTCAATAGAATATTACCGCAATTTTCAGATTCAATTGATATTCGATTGCGTTCGATTGATGTTCGATTGCGTTCGATTGATGTTCGATTGCGTTCGATTGATGTTCGATTGCGTTCGATTGCGTTCGATCGTCGATTCATTGACCCCCGGATTGTTCATCGCATAATTTCTATGGGAAATCGAAAGTAATTTAATTCGGCTTGTGATGTTTGAGAGCTTGGATGTTGGGAAGCTGCAAGAATAAAGCCAGACGATCTCAATCGAACGGAATCGACGATCGAACCGGTCGAACAGCAATCGAACCAATCGAATATTACCCAGAATTTTGACGTTCAATTGAGATTCGATTGCGTTCGACAATCGAATTTCAATCGGTTGTTTGCATTCGATTTGGTTCGACTGGTTCGATCGTCGATTTCGTTCCATTGAGATCGTCTGGTAATTCCATCTAACTAGTAATAACACCAGACGGTGTAATTGCAATCGCACCAATCAAACGTATATAATTGAACGCAATCGGATAATTGTGATTCGATTGTCAAACGTAATCGAATC
>NW_027104341.1:0-101426 GCF_902728285.1 Clytia hemisphaerica
TCACCTTGGTGAGAAAAGTGGCGGCAAATGGTATAACGATACTCTGATATTGATGACGCGCCGAAACAACATTAAATTACCAATGGTCAAAAAGAAGATCAAGCGCTCCGTCCTCGATGCGATTGAAGCTGCAGAGAAAGCGAGCAAGAAACTAGGCTAGCTATCACTCGTGGGCTAGCAGCAAGGAAACTTGCCGAGGAGGCAGAGACGGCATCCATGATAGCAGCTGGAGATGCGGAAAAAGCGCAAGATTTTCGAAGGAAATTTACATTGCATCCTCTCTGTTGAAAGGTAGGGATGAATATTTATTTAGGTACCTTTTGACGTTATCTTGCTCTTTAACATCTCAAAATCTAGGTTTGTTTTCTTTCTTTTTGTGAATAACAACCTACTGATATTGCTTTGAAGTGGTTACGCTTTATATACAACAGTTATTTGATTCGATCATGGCTGTTTATAAAATACCGTATCATAGGTAATAGGTGCATTTTAAATACTGTTTTTTACCTCTCTTTCTCTACAGAATCGCTGAGAAATTTGAATCATAACCTCAAACGAAAACAGTGATGATAGTAGTACAGAAAGTCTCAATCTCAAACATAAATCAACACCCAACCTTCAAGTCAACGATTCTCCTAGTGGTTCATGCGCCGAAAACGACATTCGTTCTCGTCTTTAACAGTAACCAACACGAACGTATCCACAAGAAATCGTCGTCTTTCTCACACCTTTGAGTAATGACAGTATGAGAATATAGATTTAGATGTTTTACATTCTTTTCAAAAACACCCTGCATCCGAATCAGCACTTTATGCTGCCATGGATACTACGATCGGTGCCGGTGCTTTTAACCCTTTCTTATCACAAATGGTGTTGATGCAATATAATGATGCACAGACAAGAATCACAAAACGCGCGGTGGAAGTGCTCTCGGGGAGAGATTAGGAAGAGAACTCAAACATGTTTGCATCGACTTTTGTACCCATGGCTGCCCGTAAATCGGATTATGACAATACTGACGGTTTGCTGATTCGGATAGGAGTTGTGAAGACTCTCCTAGGAGAAGTTCCTCAGCTAACGAATATTTATCAAGACGTTCTAGTACTGCTTCCGATGGTTCAACAATAGCCAAAGACGCCGGTTTCTGGCGCGTTCGGTAACAGGAATGAGTCGTTCGCGTTCCGGACCCATTTCGCCGTCTTCCAAGCCGAAGCGAACGCTTTTACATCCGAGCGACTGTGCGCGTAAACGGCGTTTCAGGAGTGGCGAATATGAGTATGGATTCGGGAGATTCGATCACGACGAGTGAAGACGTTAAGACGATCGAAATGAAAGGTAAATTATTGACCGGAGATGAAGTGAACTATAGTTACATTGCACTTAACACAGGCATCCAAGGTAAAGATAGCGTTTGTTTTATACACTGACCATCCAAGACCTAAATTCCGTTCCGACTTTTCAATATCTGAGAAAACATTAGTTAATTCCTCGACCGGGTTATACCGGACACTTGTCGGCGAGGTTCCTCGTGTTTTGAATCCAACTTCCAAAACCGGAATCCCGGAAATCGATGGACGCCGGGACTCGATTGACAGTGGGACAGCCGACGGGGAGTCTTTGTTAGATTCAAGAGGTTATGTTAAAAATGGTAGCACGAGTAGTAAAGATAAATTACCTATTTCAAGGACTTCAAGTAAAGGTGTCCGCTATTCGTTTAGCCCGAGTTTTGAAGACCGAGATACGGACGTACCGGCGGAAAAAAGTCCGCTTGTTGATGATTGTAAAACCACCGCCGACGTATGACGATGTTTTTGATAAATCAGTGAGAGAAAAGGAACACACACTTCGTCCATACGGATTTGCCATCGTAACCCTAAACAAGTTATCATAACTTCGGACGAAAAAACCAGCAGAATCTAGCGCTCCGCAAAACGAACAGCCAAGTATGGAGATCCATATCGAATCGAGTGTCGAATCTAGTGTTGATTCTAAAACGAAACCGTCTGCAAAGAAGGTTTAGCCGGTTTGTTAGCGAAACTTTGTGGCGTAAGAAATAGTCTTTTCTGTACGTTCCACATCTACGGACTCAGGCTACAAACAAAGTTTCAGTCTGGATGATGCATCCGTAAGCGCCCTTTCTCCTAAAGCTTTACGTTATTCACCCCAACCGCCCGTTATTGATTGAAAAAACCACCCCATACAACGAATCTTCAAAATCGACTCTAAACACGACTGTAGTCTCGATTGAAAATGATAAACATCGACAGTTAAAACACATGCGGTCAACAGACCTCGAAACGCGGTAGCTTGAAACGAAGCAGCCTCAAGAAAACGAGCGAACGGTGGAAACCTCAATACAGACGAATTTGATCAAAACAGAACTATCGAACAAAGTCCCCTTCCGGGACGGAAAATTGAATTACCGACTTTTTTCGACCGGGATGGTGGTAAAGTACCGTTAAACGGAAGTACGCAATCGGTAGACCGACAGTTTAACAAACGAACAACCACGAACTCTATGGAAGATTACGTCATCCTTGACGAGCAGAAAGACCATCTGAAGAAAATTGGAGACAGTAAAAAGGTAGGCTGCTTAAAATTCATGTATGGTGATATTTCGTATTTACAAAAGGGTGTCCTTTCTGTCTTTACGCTTTAGAAAATGGCTCGAACTTTATAAACCTTCCGAAGATTTTTGTGTTAGAGTTTTCTATCTTCTTTATATCGGGATAAATTTCCATTGTAGCAATATTCGCTGTTTTCATTGCAGAATCATTGCAGAATCGGACTGTACACATTAAAACCGCTTAATTATTGAGTAACCCAACGTCATAAGAAAATTTCTAAAAAAAGATATCTTTTTGTCAGGACGTTATTGATAAAATTGTATTTGTACATCCTCCTTCCGCAATACAGCTTAATTGCTTTCTGGTCCTCAATTTATCATTTCTAAATACCAAAATGACCGCGATTTTTTTGAACTAGAAGCCATTCACTGAGACCACACTACTAACACAGAGTGAGTTAGCATGGAAACAAACAATTAAAAAAACAATACAACAGATCGTTTAATTACTATAGTTAGTAATCGTTCAAACTATTTTTATTCAGCAATTAACTCTTAAGAGCTATAACGATTTTTCCCCTATTCAAAAAATATCAAACACTTTAGGAATTTGTATGTGTGCTGTGTTACGTCTAAAGTCCAAATTTGTTCTAGCCCTATCAATAGATCATACGAGTAACCCCGGATATTTCACTCTCCAAAACTTCACAACAAGGCCAACAGACCGTCTATCCTTAATTAGTCTGTTTTAATCACTTGGTGAATACTCCTAGCCAACTTTTCCTACTGTCTTAAATCACTTCTCATTATACTTTGAGATGTTCCTTGTTCAGAAAGATATCTCGTCGTGTTTAATTTTTTAGAAGAAAATTCTGCTCATTGTAACTTTGTCTAGTTCATACACTTTTTAAAGTGTATTAAATTTAGCGTTTCTTAAAAATGCCTCGGTGTTAATAAAAGATGCACGATTTTTTTTATAAGAACTTTCAAAATTGTTGAAGCCTTCGGATGTTCTTAAATTTTGAGTTTTAAGCCTAAAAATGTTTTTTAGATGTTCTTATTTTCCCCATTTTGTTAGTGTTTTTGTCCATTTCTTAAGAAATTAGATGTTTTAGAGTCCGTGAAGCCTCAAAATCTTCTTAAATTCTTAACATTCTGGCTATCAAAGCCTTTTGTACTTATATAGTTTTGTTCTAATAAAAAAACGTGTATGGACTTGTCTGGGTCATTTCAGAGTAGGATTTCGCTTTTTTAAGTCTTGATTATCAACATAATTGTATGCTGTAAGTGAAGAATGCCTGATTTTTTTTTACTTTGCGTAATTTTTGGTTTCTAAAAGTTATATATTGGAATCAAACCGCAAACATTTTTACGTCAGGTAGAAAATTAAAAAACAGATTTTCACGTGATATAATAGGACATATGGCTTAATTGCCAGGCAGCCAGCAGGCCAGGTTTATGTAGTCATGGGAGTAGGAAAATTTTTGATTAGGTCGTTAGGTTTTAGAAGGTCTTCATTAGATTTTCTTTAACTGCAAGATTGCGTAATTGATGATGAAATAACGTAAAATTTAATTTGTCAAATCGAAAGGATTATTCGTGGTATTAATTCTTTCAACGACTGGTTCTCAAAAAGACGTGACCAAATTTAATCCATTAAAAAATAAAAGCTCTTCGGCAGTTGTAGGAATGTCCTTTATATTTTTTTGGCATATTTGGAATAGGATTTCGATGTTTCGTGAAATTTTCTACGTTAAACGGCCAGTGGTATCCACCTTTAAACTTCTCTTAGTTAAGACACCCGTGCATCTCGCGATTCAGGGATGGACGGCTTGATGTACTTCGAAAAGCATTAGATCAATTTTTGGCAATTTTGACCTAACCGAACCTTAACATCGACCAGCTAAAATTGAAATGAAATCCATTGGTCCTTTATAAATAAAGAGAACTTAAAGTGGGAAAAACCTCGATAATTTTATAAGAAGGTTGTTTTTTCCAAATATGAATTCTAAAAACCTTTAGCTTGCATTATCATATATTGGTGTGAAATCTTTTTTTAAATTATTTTTCTCTTTTCTTTTTCAGTTCGATACAACCGGCATGCTAACGTGGGTGTAACCAACATCGTGTATTCTACAGACCAGATGAGAAGCTGGATTTGGAAGACCAGATCTATTTTTTATCTAACGTATACAAAATTTATTTAGAGATACTTGAGTGATTTTAATTTATTTTACATTTTTGTATAACTGTGACCGTCGGTAAATTTATGTAAATACGCGAGCTTTTTTATTGAAATTGAATTTATTTTAAAGTTGAAGTTTCCAATTTTACGAATTAAAAAAAATATGTGAAACATTAGATTTTTGTTTCGAATTTTCTAGGGTCTGCTTTTGACTCTTATTCATCCTGGTAACAAATTCTCGGGTGACAATGTTTGGGTATGAGTAACTTTTAGCAAAAAAACACCCAAGAGCTTTTATAAAGTAAAACAAAGAGGTGTCTATGGGACCTTGAAAATGAATTATTCAATTTTACGAATCTAGTGAACTTTGAAAAACAAGCATGATCTGCGTTAGTAGTTTTGTGTTCATGTTCTTTTATGGCTCGCGTTGTAACACAATTTATCACTACTCTTAGGTTCCAAATAAACGCCCCCCCCTCGCTTGTTAATTTTTCCAACGCCCGGACCTTATTAGGACCCCCCCCGTTTATTAATCTCTAAGAATATTTTCAGCTGTCAAAGAGAAGGCCCCTTATTTTGCTCTAAAAAGCCTGATTTTAGCCTATTTTTACCTTATTTTCGGGTTTCAGAAGTACAATTTCCAACCCCCCCGGCAATTAGCCCCCCCCGTTTATTGAAATCTAGAAAACTAGAAAATTTTCCGACACCCCCCCCCCCCATTTATTCGAACCCCCCCCCCCCCCCCCGTTTATTTGGAACCTAAGAGTATGCCTTTTATACAATTTTTTTAGGGAATCGTTCTGTAACAAGAAAGCGGCAAATCTCACACTTGTCCCGCTGATCCTACCATTTTAATCAATTTGAGTACAGCCATCAACTCTCCCTAATTCGAATTTTCTGTAATTCGAATTGAAACATTAGTCACTTCAGCTGAACATTGAGTTTCAAGTCCAAAGGGCTCGAGGTGAAACTAACCCTTCTCAGGCAAGAGAAATTGAAGTCACTTATTTCCCACCCAAAACGTGCATAGAACGCGCTGTAATCATGACTAATTTCGTTCTGGATGGGAAATAAGTGTTTTCAGGAGTCTCGCCTCTAGCCCTTCGAGCTTGAAACTCAATGTTCAGCTGTAATGTAATTTTATAGACTGGATGGTGCGATTAAGGGCTCTGACCATAGTCAGAAAATAGATTTTAGTATCTGAATATAAAAGTTATGTTTTAAATTCTTTAACACTTTTAACAAAGAATTGTCTTTATTAATAGCTTTTTAATCAAACCCCTTAAGAGTAATTAAGAACTTAATTGCAAGAATGACGTTATGAACTTTAAAAAGACGTTAATAACATGTTGCATCACCTTCTTTTATAAAAAGTGCTAAGTTTTAATAGGTAGTTAACCTTTTTCTTTTGAACTTTTTTTAAGCTTTTCGCAAAGAATTGAACTATTTTAAATTTTGCGGAAAAATTTTCTAAAAAGATGTGTCAAAAGTTAAGACTGTTTTTTTAAGCAAAATCCAGATGAAAAATTGATGAAAAACCACTATTTTGAAGATTTCGAGACAAAGAAGCATTTACAAAAATTTTCCGCAAAAATTTTTATTGTTCGGTAAAAGATACACCATCTACTGCGAAAATTTTTTCAAAATATTTTTTCTTCGCCGAAACTAAGCTCTTCAAAGTTTAAATACTCTTCCTCGCAAAAGTCTTCATTTTCTTCTTCATCAATTTTTTTTCAATGCAATTTTTGAATTTTCAGATTCAGGAATAGTTTGTCTAACAGAAAATGTATAACATGCCATAGTTTTGTTGGTTACATCAGTCAGAAAACACATTTTAAACACGGCAATTATGAAAAATTCACTATGGTCAGAGCCCTTAAGTTGCCCGGTAGTATATGGTAATATCCTTTTGCTTAATAGGCGGACTGTAAAACAGTCCGCCAGATTTACGTTGTTTTTGCCAGGTAAAACAGAATGAAGCAATGTTTTTATTTGAAAATAAGGGATTCAAAATCTTCTATTGATGTTTGTTTCGCATTCTTGATTGTATTTTTAACTCCAAGTAGCTTTTTTTGTTATTTGGATTTTAAACATTTTTCTTCAAACTGGACTCTCGGTGTCATCAAAAATTATTAGAAAGCAAAGTTCAATCAGAAGTAGACTCTAGTCTAGCTGTTATGTAGCTTCATAGAAAAAAGTCTTGTTAGACGCAATCTTTGAAGCCTTTTTTATTAAAAGGAGAAATTATCGTTCGAAAATTTGCTTTCAATTAGCAAGATTCGCAAATTTTTGCTCATATTTCTAAAATTGAAGCTTAAATTTTTTAATTTAAAAAATCGAATAACAAATTTAAACATTTTTTGGGTAAGGTTAATCAAAACAAGCAACATGCTGAATGGACTTACGTGACGATGAGAATCCAGATAAAAATAGGACAAACAGCAAGAGGGTAAGAAAGTGGTCCAAAAAATTAGAAAAAACTGATGAAGCAATTTCACACCAAAACCCCATTTTTAGGCACATTTTGGCCCAAATTTGCTCAAAATTATTTTTTGAAAACAAGCCTTCATCAGATTTTAAATATTACCATTTTATCAAAGTGCAAAAAATATCAATCCAATCGTGAGAAATGCTCTTTTCCCCTAAAAGCGACATAAGGGAATTTCCCCAAATAAGAAGATCCGTTACGACCAAAAAAATTTTTACGAAAAAAACAGCTTCGGCCACTTTTTAGAGAACCTTGCCCTCTATCTTTATGCATAAAATTAGAAAAAAACTAATGAAGCAATTTCACACAAAGTCCAAAAAACCCATTTTTAGGCACTTTTTGGCCCAAATTTGCCCCCAATTTTTTTTCGAAAATCGGGCGCCGTCACTATTTGGGAATCACAAGTTTGCATCACTGTGCAAAAAAATAATGAGCCAAACCCGAAAAAAGAAAAGCTGGTAACAGACGAACGGACGGACGAACGAACATCACCCACCGGGGTAGGTCCAAAAATAGTCTGAATCGCTGGCCTCAATAGACATTCAGACTTAGAACCTCTTCACGATAAGCAGAAGCCTAATCGAAATGTGTTTCAACATGAACATATAAACGACTGGACATCCATCTCCTTTGTCTTCTTGAAGATAACACAGCTAGCTTCGTTGCCGCCTCGTTAAAAGCATAAAATGAAACAATAGATTTTGATGATATACCACTTGGGAATACCTTGCTAACAGCGTCAAAACTTCGACAAAAGTCTCTGTTGTTCTACTCCTCTCAAGTTTTTTATCTATATCATAACAAAGATAACAGAGGCAAAATCATCGTCAGCTTGTCAAAACTCCGACTAATATTTCAAAATTTTGACTTTAAAGTGTCTAATAATTTTAGAGAGTGTCACATTTTAATTTCGATATTCTTATTACAGTCTCTCAACTTTGGCAAGCTATTTTTTTCAAGTAATAAAAAAAATTATTGGAGTGACAAAAGGGATTCAAAAGTATACACACAGTTGAAATTCTGCATTTCAGAGTTGAAAAAGTTGATAAAATATATTACAAACTTGTATCAATCTTTTTGCCTAAATAATTCAAAGGAATATTGTCGGATTTTTCATACCAATTTTGAAAAACAGGCGGCAACGAAGCTCGCTTCAAAGAGACAATAAAAGATAGACGTCCAGTCGTTTATATGTTCATGGTTTCAAAAGAATGTCTGCAAGAAGTATCGATTCTGTTTTACTTTAAACTAGAAAACGGAAAAGGCCTTTGGGATACCTAATGCAAGAATAAAACTCGATTCAAGTTTGTTAACTTCTCGAAATTCAGAGGAAGGGTTAATATGAAGGTTTTATGAAGCAATGAGGTACGAAGTAGAAGGATCTGCGAAGTCAATGAAACTTATTCCTCTTTATATCTATGTTCATATCCTACAGTTCTACAGATTTAATTCAAACGATAGAAAATGCCAATCGCTAATCTATTTACAATCACCTTAAAAAACATAAATAAATATGAAGAAAAAAAATCAGGAAATCTTTTAACCCGCGGGAATCATTGCAATTTCGCCCATGACAAAAACAACACCCTGTTACCAATTTTTGTGGTGAATAAGCTTCACTCTGAGAACCTAATAAATATCGTTCAACATTTTATAAAAAAGTTTTTGTAGGACTCCGTTTTAAATTAGGTTATTTTCAGTGTATTGGGCTCTTACAGAAAGTGTTCGTATATAGGGGGGAGGATATATTATTGTCCGGACTAAACTAGGCTGCACACATCCCCTCTGATAAGTTTTGATATAGCTATATCAAAACTAATTTGGGGATGCATGCAGCCTAGGACTTAACATGTTCTGTTTTGGGGTAATTTTGCTGTCTAGGAGAAATTTCGAATGATGCTTGTTCTAGGTAGGGGGGAGGGTGTTAGACCTTATGTCCTGGGTGTCAATTTCCAGTCTCCCCATATTCATTTATCTATGAAAAAGCCCATTGTATTGAAATTCTAGCGAAACGTTGTTTTTTGAAACAGTAAGCACAACTATTGAGTTTCAAGACCGAAGGGCTAGAGGCAAAACTTTAACCCTTTTCAGGCAAGAAAAATTGAAGCCACTTATTTCCCATCCAAAACGCGCATAGAACGCGCCGTAATCACGACGACGGATTGTATCTGGGGGTACCTTTGTTTTTGAAGACTACATTTTTTGAAATCTAGCGATAGTTTCAATCCGGCATTTGTGTAAAACTACTAGCGGGCGTTCCGGATGGGAAAGAAGTGGTTTCATTTCCCATCCAGGAGTCTCGCCTCTAGCCCTTCGGTCTTGAAACTCGACGAGCACAACACTAGGTAAAAAGGGGCCTTCTATAAAGGACAACTACTAATGAAATATAAACACAAAATCTAATCCAGAATATAATAATCGATTCAACCAATATTTATATTCATCCTTTTAATACGGTTCATTCCGCTAGAATCCCTTCCATTTTACTTTCAATTTCAATTTGTTGTGCTTGTTGCGTATCCTGTTGAACAACGTGTTGCTGTGGTTGAGGAGTGTGTTGTTGCTGACTCAACGGATAATTAGCGACCATTTGGTGATGTGTTTGTTGAGTCACTTGGTTTTGTTCTTCAATGTGATGCGCGTTCGTTGCTAACACATTATTCGTTCCAGGCTCTTGTCCGTGCACTAGAGTGTTACCTCCTTTGAGAGAAGCTCGATGTTCATTTCGCAGACCAGAATCGATTGCCGTGATACACTCTTTGCGCCATGTTATGTCAACGAGGTTCGGACCACATGGGTATTTATTGAACGTGGCTTCCTTGACCGCCGCTAATTTTTCAGGATCCAGCTGTTGTTTATTTTGCGCGCGCCCGAAAACGCGACCGGTGCAGTTTCGATTGTAGCGTTCCTCTTTGGAGTAAATAGCGAAAGTTAGATTTTTGGCGAAGTTAGCACGCGATCGACTTTCAATGAAAACTTTCTCGATAACAGAGGCTGGAATTGGTGGAGAAAGCGAGTGATTGGTTGAACTGCTGGTAGAAGGTGTATCAGCCAATGGAATAGTGAGCTCGTCTGTATCTTCGTCTGTTTGTGCTTCCGCAAGAATGTAATGCTGATTGGTACTGGGTACCCAGAAATCACTGCTAAAAGAAAACATGAAAAAGACCTAAGCCATTGTACGCAATATCTTATTAAGTGGTAAGGCTCACCTCAGCCAGTGCCTTCCAACAAACCAAATTTTTTCTTTGTTAAATCGCGATAAAAAAGCGGTTTTCGTCTAACAGGCTAGGCTCACCTCAGCACCAACAGATCGTGCAGAAAATGGAATCGACTTCCTTAAAAATAACTACTTTTTCGAATAACGTATTTACTTTTTAAATATTTTGTCAAAATTCTCCAAATGCAACGAAATTTTACCCCTAGAAAGGTAGATACACTTAAAGATGAGCAAAGTTAATGACAAATTACACCCACATCCGCCTGTTTTTCCTTTCAGCATTTTGAGATCGTTTGATGTAGCTTGGGTAAGTTGTTGAGGATTACGACCAGAAAGTGTCAAAGCGTAGAACTCTTGTTGTTGTTGTTCTTTGGCTGCTTGTACGAGAGAATAAGACGGAGGGAAGCCTTCCAACAGAACGGCTGTTTCCCCTTCCGTTTCTTCACCAAGGTCCGTCTTTTGTTGCTCATGTTGCTGAGAGGTGTCTAATAGAAGAACAGTGAAATACATACAACATAATGAAAAAGCTCTAAAAAATACACGATAACATAGAATAGAAATTTTCATAAACCATAATATCACGAACAGCGAATGCCTAGGATTTATAGAAGACTCTTAGAAAATATTGAGAGGTCCATTTTCTTCATCATAGAATGATCGGAGACACAGAGATGCACTAAACAACAGACAATATTCGTGACATCATCTATGAAAGGATCTATATGTGTAGGGACAAAGCACTATGTATCGTGTAAACGGGTCCCTATTCTTTGAAAAAATGAATTAATATGATTTTAGATCTTTTATTAGAGGAAAAGTTTTGAGCACCGTTCATGACTTCTTCATATTATGTGAAACGAAAAAAAAACAACGAACTGAAACATACCAGGCGAGTTCTTTTGTTCCGATGGATTTGCATCGGTGACATTCGATTGTGGATTGACTTCAATGGTCTGTGTGGCTGCTGGCAATTCAGTGGCAGGGGGTAGAGGGTTCCCTTCAGCATCCAAAGGAATGTTCAAATGTTTGATCACCACATCTATCTTTGAATGGAGTGATTCAATTGACTTCATCAACGTATCTGCAATATGGGAATAAATTTATCAAAATTTTATCTCAAGAGTTGTAATTATTTGGTAACGAGTGATCACTACTGGTAAGAAGCTAACATAGAAAGGAATGACCTTAAAACTCAGTGATATAATTTAATACTTTATATTATTAGAAAACCAAAGAAAGTGGCTAACTTACTGAGTTGAGTTATTTGTGCAGTATTTGAGTTACTGTTATTGCTGTTGTTAAAGCTCAATGTTTTGATATGAGATGGGATTTCAATATGGAGCCCTGCATTTCCCTGAGGGAAAACCATTTGTTGAGCATTGCTTTGTTGTTGGAGGGCTGATATTTGTTGCAGTTCTTCATTGGAAAGTTGAGCGTTTTGGTCACTTAATGCCTGACTAAGTTCTATGGTTTGATCTAAATAAATAAAATAATGACATATATACATTAAAATCAAACAGGGATAGTCTTTTTATTATAGTTTCAACCCAACAAGAGATGGAGCCCAGAAGTCCGGTTTTGCAAATCAATGACATTGTGGTCATGTGGCCAATTTTAGACAGAAAATGTCCTTATTAAGGGCAAAGATGTTGAAGAGGTGTTTGTAAAATTGCATTGAGAAAAAGGTTTTTTGGATTTTTCAGACCTGCCAACCTGTGAAAGGCCAAAACCTTGAGACTTTTATTTTTTTCCTCAGAAAACCTTGAGATTCAGGCAAAAACCGTGAGATTTTCGTTTTTGATTTTTTTCTGTTTTAGACAAAAGAGCACTAGGTAAAATATAAACAAAACTAGGTAAAATATAAACAAAACTAGTTTATAAATCAGACTGAGTGTTTTATAAATAAGTTTTTTGTATGAAAAAGCATTATAAACATAACAAAAAGTGCGTAAAATTTTCAAAATCTACTCTTTCTTCAATCAGAGTTTTGTAATTTAAGTTTGTTTACTGTGTTCTTTGTTATAGGTCACAGTCGCTTTTTTGGCTGCTGTCAGAAGCTCATCTGTGGGTTTCCATTGGTGGCATGGTACAGTCAACTCAGGATACATTGTTTTCATGGCTAAAATACTTGATAGAGTACCATCTAATTTCATTGATGAGCGATCTAAACATTTGTTCTTCTTGACGATGCTAAACAACCTTTCAAGCCCAGCGTTACTGTGTGGAATTATTAGTACGATTTCTGCAACCTTTGGCAACAATTTGAAGCGCCTTGAGGACGATCCAGCGACACACATCTTAGCAATGTAATGCCATAAAACATCAACACGATAATGGAAAAGAGGATTGTCATTTTCATCTTTCAAACCCTCCTAATACTTTAGCATCCTCCCAAGCCTTATTAACGAAATCGCTGTCAGAAAGAGTTTGATAGTCAAGAAATTCCTCATAAAGGTCGTCTACAGAAACATTAGCCATTAGATTTGGGAATAAATCATAGAAATATTGGACATTTTCCCATTTACAATTGAGCCTATCAAGAACATTGACCCAAACAGAATTACAAATAAGTGGATCATCAATTGGAAATTTCTTTAAGACATATTCAAGACCAGATTTGAAGAAATAATGGGCAGTACATGAAAGTCGTTGAACTCTTTTTCTGTAATATCCCCTTCATTAAGAAAGTTTCTCAACATTTGTTTAGTAATTACACCTAAATATATTTCACTCGTGGGCTTGAAATTCTCTGAATCATTCAAGTCAATGCTAGATATACCCTCAACATCCTTTATCTTCTCTGGAAACATAATACGTTTGGCTAGTTTTTTCCCAAGACTCTCCATAGCTGACTTAAGAAGGTGAATAGTTGGTTCTTCTCTTTGTAAAAGTAAGTTGAAATGTGTAAAAATAGGTAATGATGAGCTCAAAAAGAGCATGCATGGTTCCAATAATAAGTTTGTGAATTTACCTTCAAGCCTTTGGAATCGATCGTCAGTAAAAGAGTCACTTAGGAAATAAGACTTTAAACTTGGGAATTTCTTCAGTGCCCTTGTAACACATCTCTCTAGTGATAACCATCTGACTGATAAGTGCTTTAATACAGCTAAGTATTCCTGATCACAAAACTCAAAATATGTTGTAAGTACTCCTTTCCTTTTTGCACTCTTATCAAACCAATAATAAAGATCTACCATCACATCTTCCACATTGAGTCCAATGTATGAACTAAACTCATCACGAGAATTACTAGCAGCTATATGGGCAAGATGGCAAGGGCACCCAGCAATGAAACAATTTTCATTTTTTTTAAGAAATCTCGAAGCAATAGAATTGCGTTTCCCAATCATAGTGTTTGTATTATCAACACTCAAGCTTGTGCAATTCTCCCAAGGTAGCTTATGTTGTTCAAAAACTTCTTCAATCTTTTCAAAAATTACAGCAGCAGTTCCTCCTCCTTCGCCAGATGTTAAGCACATACCTAAGAAATGGTCAGTAACAGTTTTTGATCTCTCAATATCAAAGATTTTGATGCAAACTGGATTCATCTTGTCGACACCAGTGTCATGGGAACCATCTGTACCAACAGAATACGGATGAGATTTGCAGTGTTCCACAGCATAGTTAATACAATGCGGCTTGAAAGCTTGATTGATAATTGATGAAGTCTTTGTTCTTCGTGATTGATACTGTTTTGCTACTTTACTATCATCAAATACAGTCTTAACAAGTCCTGTAAAGTGGTCTGCTGTGAAAAGCGAAATATTGTGTTGCACAAAAAAGTTTGTTACCATAACTTCTGCATTCAAAACTTTTTTGTCAAGGTTTGTCTCTTTTTTCTTCACGAATGAATCAAGAGATGGCTGGGTTTTTGACTTTTTAACTTCATCTTTCTGAGTTTTGGTGTTGCAGTGGTTAGTGACATCTGTCAATCCTTGATGATCACAGGATAACTTCTTGCAACAAGGAATACAATAATACTTATAAGGATCTCCAGCTACTGCTCTAATGGGATGGTCTTCTGCCCAAACAAGATTATATTTCGTTCGATAATGAGTTCTGGACTTCTTCTTGCTTGGTTCGGATTCCGCCATATTTGTTTACATTGAAAAAAAATTCCGATTCTTTTCTTTCATCGAAAGAAATATAAGGGGGATAAAATCGTAAGCGTGGAATCTTGAGAACACAACATCAAATTATCTCCCTAATAATTATAGCATTTCCGCTATTTATGGGGGTTTCCGAAGGCTTATTTATACACGGAAAGGGCCCGCGGGTAAAAACAAGTCTTCTGTAGTCAAAATGGTAGGCTAAGCAGTGAAAATTTTTGACAGGCAGAAAACCTGGAAAAACCGTGAGGTTTTCGAGGGCACTCGTGAGACCTTGAGATTTGGTCGAAAACCGTGAGCCTCACGAGTAAACCGTGAGCATTGGCAGGTCTGGTGACAGGAAGATTCATCTTAAGGGCATCTTCCACTCTCTTCACCAATTCCTGTTTCCTTCCAGATTTTTTCAGTCCATGACACACAAGCCACCTCTTCAGCTCCTCCACAATACAATTTTCTGGCTTTTTGGTTAATTTTGCACCAGGGACATCTTCTTCTTTCAGTATAGTATAATTCTTTGCTGTAAGCTCGTCTGCATTCGCCATTTTGTTTATGTTTTTGACCGAAAGTAACCGTGATGCATTGCGTTGATTTATTTCTCGCATAATTTGTGACGTAAGCATTACGGAGCGCTATTAGTAAAGTTTCAATAAAAGTTAACCCTCTTAAAAATGGTGGTACAGAAAGAAAATTTTGGTTATTGTGTAAATTAATACCTTGGTCATTGAAACAATCTGTAGCTTGGGAAAAAGTTCCAGAAAAAAGGAGTGCTTGATTAAGATTGCCTTTAACTTTTTTGTTGAGTTCATTGTAGCACCTAATACATCTTTGATCCTTAACTTTCCAAGACTCGTCATTTTTTTTTAGGTACATGAGAAAAGATAATTGGTCTAACTTCATGACAAGTAATGAGCCCCCCCCCCCAGCGGACCCAAAATTCACGCCATCACGCCAATTTTTTTCGATTTCACGCCATTACGCCTAGATAATTTTGACTTATGCATATCAAAAATTGTTGGACAACTGGTAACATCAAAGGGCACCGGTTTGAGGGCTGAGGTATATTTGAGTAAGTTGACAAAGCCCACCATGGTTGGGTAACGGAGAAATTTTTTTGAATTTTGAAGGGTTCAAAGTGCTATTTTAGGACCCATTTCAATTCAATTTGAAAAATAATTCATGTAAAAATAATGGTAATATTTTAAAAGTACAAGCAACATGAGGGGCCATGCCCCTTGCCCCCCCCCTGACGGGTCCCATTGGCATTAATTGTGAATTAGCGTGAATAGTTTTCAAAAGGGGAATGCTGAGGCGCAATCATGGTTTGCACCGACGGGAGAAATTTTCAATTTAGTATGGCTAAAATCGCTCTCATTTACTCTCTTTTTCCAAAATATGGTTTAAACATCACATGATTCCTTTGATCAATCTGCTTAAAATTACACCTTATAATAAACCTGTTGCTTCTTTGTGTTTAAGGATTTGCTACAAACGTACATACATTTGTAGCAAATTTTCTGAAATAAAAGACCTAATATCTTTGATGCATCTAAAAGAATAAGCATCTAAGAAAGAGAGGAGAATGTTAGTTACGGAGGAAGCGCAACCATGGTTTGCGCTGAAGGGGAAAATTTTTAATTTTCGACCCTCTCATAGCATTCGACTTTATTATTTTGAAGACTAGCTAGCAACTGCTAAAAACAATCGGAAGTTACAAGGATAAATGGCAGATGAATAGAACTGTTTGCACCGTTTCTTTTATGTTTTAAAATGAGATCTATAGGAGACCCTATAGGAGGCCTCATCGTCCATGTACAGAAAAAAAATTTGCCGAGGCCCACCATAGTTGGGGCCGACCAAGAAAAGTTTGAAATTTAAAACCTCTCAATTGGCTATAATGGACATAGAAATACAATTCAACTAATGAATATAATTTTCACGATCACGCTGAACTGCAAAATTTCACGCCATCACGCCTAAAAAAACATGATTTCACGATCACACCGGCACTTCATTTTCACGCCATCACGCCGTTTTTTTTCAAAATTTCACGCCATCACGCCACGAAAAACCCTCCATCACGTTTGTAGCCATCACGTTAGCCTGGATATCCAGACCGTAAACTATTTCACCGTCTAGTTTTATTTAATAATTTGTCTCTGGTTTACGGTCTAGTCCAAGTAACTCGTCTGCAGGGATATCTGTCCCTGCATATGCGAGTTTCTCTAATTGGTCAATACGCGCTCAGTCACTGAGCAGAATTTTCGCGGGGTTTTTGATATTTTTCGATGCGCACGCATAATTTATGGAAAAAGCCGACCTTGCAAAAAAGATAAACAAATGAAAATGCAGGTTCATTTTTAAACAAAATGGCCGCTGGAAAGGAGCCTTTATAAATGTGGCTGACGTTTTGATGTAGCTTAAAGTAGTTTTGAAAGTTTTTTGAGTTTGTAAAGGAGGTTTTATAGTAAAGTTAATTATGTGTGTCTGCCTGGGTTTACAAAGTTTTGATAGTCCGTCGACAAGGGTTCAGTCACAGGCAGTATCAAACAAACTGTACCCAACTTTTTTAGTTGCACCAGACTCTAAAATTTTAGAAACTTTGTATGTTGAGGTAAGAGTGTTTTTTTCTGAAATTTTGAGTCTGGATACCCAGGCTACCATCACGCCAACCGCTGGGGGGCCTCAGTAATGCAAGTTACAACAGAATGCAAATCTTCCCCTTCGATGAACTTTGTTATACCCTCTTTTACTAAATGATTTTTATGGATATGAAGATCTCCATGATGATGTTCAACTAAAGGGTTGGCATTTTGGGATTCTGTTGGTTCTGTCATCTCAATATCACTCTGTACAGTGTTATTTTTAGTTTTTTGCTTTTCTATACTTTTTGTTGGTAGTAAAGAAAAGTCTATGTTAGATACGTAATTTTTGCTTTTTGCTTTTTCAGTTATAATAGGTTCATTTGATTTTGACAAATCATTTTTTTTTAATTTTCAAATGAAGTGATTTTTGTTTTAAATATACTGCCCAAGATATTATCAAGCTCGACATGTTCTTTAGCATTACGATGCTCATACCTTTTAACATCAGTTTTTTTTCTTGCAGCAACTTTTTCAAAATAAATTCTCAAGTTGTCTCCACAAGACTTTTTTTCAGTGCAAAGGTTTTTTGTTGTAATTTCAATTCGCATAGTTTTTTTACGTTTCCTCGTTTGCCTTTCTGGTTCATTTTTTAAAGGAGGTAAAAAGTGGCATTATGCAAATCACCTTTTTTTTAAGCTTATATGAAATACATTTTCTTGCTGATCTTCAAATGTTGTATATTTTCAGAGTCCATTGCATTATTGGTTGATAGGGAGATTTCACTTCCTTTATGGTTGGATTTTTATAAATAGAATATGAGAATATAAGGAATATGAGAATATAAGGAGCAATGTTATCATTGACTACGCAGTTGAAATTGAATATTTGAGACTATCGCATTACTGACCCTATACCATTACTCCTCATATTTTACAGCGGAAGTATAATGACCACTACTGAGACTCCATGATGAAAGACTACAGCATGCAAATTTAGCTTACCTAGCAATACATTTTCAAAAGAATTTTCAACGTGTAGGTTAGGGACAAATTTTCTCGAAGTGTTTGTAGCACGATCATGGCGAAATAAAACCAATGATATTATGAAATAATCAGATATTTTAATAATTGTTTTACACTTTGCAGCCCTTGTTGGAGTAGGGCAATTTTCACAGTTATACAGACTTTCAAGCAACTCTCCACGTGGGTCACTCACCAGCCTGGAAATTTCATTTTCAATTGAGTTATGATTAAAACGATCTGTGAATTCAATAGAGAATATTTGATCAAACACATTCATCTCTGATGCAGTGGAACAACTTTATGCTATTATGCTGTATGCTAGTTGTTTTGAAAATAGATTCTCCAGATGAGCTATTTTGATGTGACATTCGTGCGCGTCAAATTGTTGGAATCGGCTGTGATTATATTCATTATAACTTGGCCCAAGGTCAAAAGAAGGAATAATATGGTAAGTTTCTATAGGTAAGGCAGATGATGTGATAGAGGAAAATAAGTCTTTGATTACTAACTTTCCTGAATTGCCAATATTAATTTCAAGTTGATACACAAATTCCCGAAAGCTTTTAACCGAATATAAAACTTGAATGACAGAATTGAAAAAACACACATTTTTACCAAAATTTTCTAGTCCCAATGAAAATTTTCTTGATTCATGTTAGTCTGGCACAGAATGTTATAAACAGTCTGTGTGTGAACCCTTGGTGACAGACTTTCTGAACTTTGGAAACCCAGGCAAACACACATAATCAACTTACCATAAAAACTCTTTCACAAGTTCTAAGGACTTTCAAAACTACTAAAAACCACATTAAAACAACAGCCACATGTATTTAGACCTCCAGCCAACAGCCATTTTGTTTCTAAATGAATCTATGTTTTCATTTTCATTAGTTTTCCTTTTTCTGCAGAGTCAGCTTTTTCAATAAATTATGCGCGCGCATCGAAATTATCAAAATGCGCGTGAAAGTACTGCTAAGTAATACGCCAAAAGCCGGCCAATCAGGCCGAACCTGCAATGCAGGGAAAAATCTCCCTGCAGACGAGTTACCTGCGCCAAGCGTTAAACCAGCAGCAAAAATATCATAAAATAGACTGTGAAAAAGGTTTAACGCTTGGATTCCCAGGCTACGGTAATTCCAGGTTTCTCCGCCGCGATTCTAGGTTTGATCTAAGTAAGGGCGGACAGCTTTCTCAACCATTTTTGCGTTTGAAAGATTGGATATATATAGTAATTTTTCATTTGCGCTCCCCAGCGTAGGTGAGATTTAAAGGTACATATACACGATAGCAAAACTGCTTCGCTCATGTATATTTGCTTTGCAAAAACAAAGAAATCGCTTGATTCAATCCGTCCAGGCTTTAGTAGTATTTAGGAAGAAATTATCACCAGTCGATTTGCCCAGTCTGACATTTTCCATTTTGTAGCTCTTTCCAGCCATCAAACAATCTACATATTCACCATAGAGCACAACAGTACTAAAATCAGTTGAATCTCTTATGACAGCGACCTGCTTGGCCAATGGGTTGCCATCTCTGCCTTTCATTTCTACTGGGTCCTCAACTGATACAACTTCTGCTTTTACGCGGACGAATTCGAAAGGGGCAAGTCTTGCCATGTTAGCGATGGAGACAAAACTTTTTGAAGAGCTTGCACCATTATGTTCAAATGGTAGATTTTTTAGCAGAGAAACCATTTCAAACGCAAAAATGGTTGAGAAAGCTGTCCGCCCTTACTTAGATCAAACCTAGAATCGCGGCGGAGAAACCTGGAATTACCGTAGCCTGGGAATCCAAGCGTTGAACCTTTTTCACAGTCTAGTTTATGATATTTTTGCACCATTATGTTCAAATGGTAGATTTTTTAGCAGAGAAACCTGTGACCATTGATTGATTATTAACGAGTCCCTAGAATTGGATGTTTTGGTAATTTTTATGGGCACACATGATTCTTGTACTTCATTGAATAGTTTGCGCTTGTTAGGACTGAAGCAAACGGTACGGATCATTTGATTTGCAGTCTGCAGTGTACACGTGAAGTAATTTTTCTTTTCCGGTGTGTTTGTTTGTGTTAAATTTTCGACATTTTGCACATAGCCTACTTTAACATCATGGGGCAGATCTGTAAGAAAAACATGGATCTTATCAAAAACTTATTTCATACAAGCAGAACTAAGCATAGCTTTGCAGTTCAACAGTGATGAACATGGTAGGTTTCCAGACCTCCATTTGGGAGAAAATTTAATATTTTGAAAAAAAAACTTTATGTTGTGAACAATTGCATGAAATTTAAGCACATTTTATCTATTTGAAATAATCAACCCAAGTTCTGCACTTTCTCCCCCACTTCTTTCAAAATTTCTGAAATCCCCCTTGCATTCATCCCGCCATCAAATTGATACAATTCACTCCCACTCTAGAACAAAAGTAAATCCCCCATCTTCTGGGGATGGGGATTCGAGTTTCGAGATTCGAAGCACCTAACAAGATAAAAATAGAAATTTATGGTTGGCAAAACAAACAGTGTGTACATCTTGTTCAAAGAGTAATTTTGTTAAGAACATAGATAAAAGACTTTTTATTTTAAATCACACAAAAACTTTATGACCCAATGTATCACAAAACCAAAAGTGACAAATGACCCTTTTTCTTATTCCAACCCGGGGTCAAGCATTAGCAGAAGGGGTAGGCGCAGACCTGACTTCTGAGAATCTACCCTTAGAGAGGAGAGGCCGAATTTTAGTGAAAAAGTTATCCTTTTTAACAATTTTTCTTGTCAAAATAAAAAAAAATTTCCTAAAACTCTGGATTTTTCTGACCCGTACAAGTGTAATTCTAAGAGAGATTTTGAAAGGTTGAAAAACTGACCCTTATCATCCAAATACACCCAGCACCCATGTTGCCCAAGTACCCCCAAGATTCCAACATCTCTAGGAACCATAACCTGTATGTCTAACCACAAAATATTATTGAACATTACGACAATAATACAAAATAAATATCCATGTCATTAAAAATGCCTTTTTTTAAAGTAATGGTGTACACTTTTTTTTCATAAGAACTTATATTTTGTGACAAGATTCCATAATTCAGGATTTTCATCTCTGTTAGGAATGTTAGCCGATATGGCACTATCTATATGTTCAATGTACTTTTATTTACCGTCTTCGAGTTTTGGAACGTCTTTTGCCCAAAGAAAAACTGTAAATTCAACTCTTAGAGCATAGTATGTAATTTTTCCAAGTTGGCCACCCATTATAACCTCTTTAAAAGATAACTCTTGATATTGTCGGACGAGAACAACATGATTGCTATTCAACAAGGCACATCTAGATTGATAATCAAGAAGTTCATGATCAGTATCAGGGTCACCACTTAACTGTCTGATAATAGTTACAAAGTCCTCCCAGCGCAAATCAGCGCATGAGAGAGTCATAAAGTATGTCGGACACCAAGTTGTTTAACCATAGCAAGAACATCAGACAACGTATGCTGCCAATATGCAGGGGTCCCCTTTATAGTGCTCATAAACTTGTATGCGTTATCAGATGCTACACAATTATGAATTGTATCATTAAAATTATTTGCTAACAATCCCGCAGTCAAGTTAGAGTTTGAAATTTTCATTGCAATATTGATTTTACTTCTAAGGTTAAGCTGTAGTAAAATTTTGTGCACAAAAATGTAATCTGAATCTGAAGCAAATTTTTGAGTGTAATTCAAAAGGCGCTGATTGAAGTACTTTGTTGGTGACAATTTTACATCCCGATCTACATTATAACAAAATTTCCCAGTAGGAAACAGATGAGGATGAGGTAACTCTTCACATAATTCATCCTGTGTTAAAGAATTTGGGGTTTGACCTTCACCTGGAGCTAAGATTGCATTTTCATCATCCAAAATAATGTTTGGTAATTCCGACACAATAACTTTTTCACATGTTGGCAGAGGCGGTGCGACATCCCTGCAAAACATGCGCTTGCATGGTAGTGCTCGCGGGAGGCTTTTGTCGCAAATGAAAATTATCGAGAGATGAACACGGCGCCTTAAAGAAAATTACCATTTGTAGGTAGAGCTTTACGGTATCTTTTCTAAGCACTAAATAATTAATTTTACTGACTTGAAAACTTCGGGAATCATAATGTAGCCGAGGAAGAATTGCGTTGAAAAACACACGAATTCAAGTCTTGGTTTTTAATATCACTATCGTAACGATTTGCATACATATTGATTTTGCTGACTGGAATACTTCGGGAATCATAATCTAGCCGCACTATCAGTCGCGTTGAAAAGCACACAAATTCAAGTCTTGGTTTTTAATTTTCCTACCGTAACGATTTGCATACCAAGCAACATGCAATTTTTTTTGGAATTGACCTGGATGAGGTGGATTTGCATGATTCCCAGGCTCATCGGTGATTTTATGCACTAAAGGTCTAAAATAAAGACTGAAAAATTACCCTAGGATGGCGTTACCCTGAATTTCTCTATGGTAAGTCCTGATTTTAGATTTTAAGAGCGTAATTCTTGAAAATGCTTGTCAGGCCTATGCATGATCTCTTCCAAAGTACAACATGGAGAGAGTCACTCGTGAGCTTCGAGCTGCCATCCAGCAAGAAAATCATGAGGCTATTTTTGAAAAATCTGTTGAGTTGAGAAAATTTTGAAAGTGAGGAGTGTTTGATTTGTTGGCTTTGAGTAGAGAAGGTTCTGCCAATGTTTGTTTTTTCTGTTTATGGGAACATTCCAAAGTCCATTTCCAGGGATGTCAAACCCATAAGGTATGTAACTTGTTTTTATTCTCTTGTCTGTGTATCACCCGCAGAAACAATTAATTATAACCACAACTTATTAGACTGGCAAGATAGTAATTAATTTTTTTTCTCTCTCTCTTCTGTAATACCCTTAACTTCTCCCCCTTCATTGTATCATAAGTAGGTGTAATCTGATACAAATCATGTAATGTAGCACGTATGTTTAAAAAAAATTAGTTTTTTTTGTTACGTGACAGATATAATCTGTAGTATATACATAATCTTTTACTCGGGTTTTGATTTTTGACATGTTATTCACAGTCGAGAACCAGACACTTCCCGTTCTATTCACATTTTTTAATGTAAGGGGTCATCCGCATAGTACGTACACAAAAATTATACAAATTCAATACCCTCTCATGCCTTGCATTCAGTGAAAATTAGAGATGAAGCCATTCATTCATTAATGTTATATGCTTTTGCTAAACCCCTTCTCCCCCTACACTGTGTAGGTGCTATATGGATGGCCCCCAAGTGATGAAAGAAGCTGTTACATGGTAAATATAATAATATCTTAATTTTTTTATCTTCAGCTCTCTTCCGAACGGCAATTGTTTGTACAGTTCTCTGTCGCTTCACATGGTTGGCAACAATTCGCTGTCTAATGCTTTGCGATGCCTTACGTGTGGGGAATTATTTTTGTTTTGTGAGTATTATTCCAATATCCATTGCTCAAAGAACTCTTTTCTAAGCATTCCACAGTTTTCCATAGTTTTAATTCTTTACTAGGCGGTGCATGTGTTTCCGACTTCTCACAGGGCACTAATTTGAAAGGTTCCGCATTGATTAAAGCCGAGGCCAAGCATAACTCTTCCCCAAATGTTTTTCTTCCTTTTTATGCATTTGTGCTCTTTCAACTGTCACCAGGAGGAAAATAATAACATTTTATCCTGACCAGGGTCTACCAAGGTACAAAATTCTATTCAATAACACCACCATTATTCCTAGAGTAGATGACTCAAAGCTTAAACCATTTAAAATTTTGTTTTGTAATTTATCAGACCATTTGAACAGTGACTTTCAGCCAAATCATTTCGTCCCTTTGGTAAATCTGAAAGAATCCAAAAAAACAAAAACAAAAACAAAGAAAACTGGTTCTCTACCATCATGTAGTAAAAAGCAGCTCTCAAAACCCAAAAGAAAATTTGAAGCTGAAAGTCTCTCAGATCAACCACCATCCAAACAGCTCAAATTTGCCTCATCTGTTGTTACTGATATGCCTTCTCTTTCAAGTGTTTCATGTAACAATCCCTCATTATCTTCAATTAAAAAGTCCACCTCTAAAGCCAAAGATGACATATTAAATAATCCAACTCTTTTTAATTATTTTACCTATAAAAAGTCCTTGCTAGAGTCTAAACCACCTAAACAATTTTCTGTTTCCGCATCACCGCGCCGTCCTCTTAACTCAGATGAGTCCAAACCCAGAGTAAACAACAATTTTTCAGATGGGACCGAACCCACTTCTTCCACATTTGAGGGCTTTGTCCCAAGTCCAATAACCACATCCAGCACTTTTTCTTTTTCAGGTTCCAGCAATTTTTCTTTTTCAGGTGCACCCAAACCCACTTGCGGTGCATCTGAGGGCCTTGTCACCAGCTCGACACCCAACTCCAATGTTTTTTTTTCAGTTGCACCCGAACCCACTTGCGGTGCATCTGAGGGCCTTGTCGCCAGTTTGACAACCAATGCCACCAATGTTTTTTCTCCAGGTGCACCAAAACCCACTTGTGGTGCATCTGAGGGCCTTGTCGCCAGTTCGACACCCAACTCCAATGTTTTTTTTTCAGTTGCACCCAAACCCACTTGCGGTGCATCTGAGGGCCTTGTCGCCAGTTTGACAACCAATTCCACCAATGTTTTTTCTTCAGGTGCACCCAAACCCACTTGTGGTGTATCTGAAGGCTTTGTTGCAAGTCCGACTCGTATTTCCTTTTCAGATCAGTTTTACATTAGAGAAAAGCCTAGTACTTCCTCTATATCAGAAAGTCCTTCAAATCCATATTCTTCATTCTTTGAAAAAAGGACACGAAATTTGAAAATGCCACCTGTCAGTAGAAAAGTGACACTGCCTCCCACCATTCTTGAAAATATCAGTACAGAATCTAAATTTGACATTGGGACCTATTTTTCAAAAGCAAAATCATTATCAGAAACAGAAATATTTGATCTTATCACCAATGTCTTTTCCCCTGACCCTGATTTTAAATTCCCAAAGCCCACCAATGGACGAAAGTTTAGAGCCGATTGGCTCTCAGAACATCAATGGTTAAAATATTCACCCAGTAGGGGAGGTGGTTTCTGTTTACCATGCTCTCTATTTTCTCATTGTATACATTCAACAAGTAAAGGTGTAATGATATCAAAACCAATTCTTCCATCTGCCAATACAAAAGCAGCGCTGCGCGATCATGAAACTGCTTATCAGGGTATCCACTCTTTTTCTTTCAACGCCTTCCAACAATTTATTTCCAATTATGAAGGGAAATCTAAACCCATTGATTCTCTACTTGAAGCTGCCATAGCTCAACGCGATAACCATCTTAGACAAATCTTAGTACCAATCGTTGACACTGTTCTTTTCTTAGGTAGAAGGGGGCTGGCATTAAGGGGTCATAGGGATAGTTCTGATGCTTATCCAGAAGCTGGTTGCTATTCAAAAGACCCTGGGCTCGGGAATTTTATTGATTTGTTAAACTATGGCATTCGGAGGGGTGATACTGTTTTGAAGGAGCATTATGAAAACCATCCAAAAAATGCTTCTTATATGTCTTATCCTATTCAAAATGAAATCATTGACTGTATTGGGGAAATCATTTTGGAGACAATTCTTAATAGGGTAAAGGAAGCAAAGTTCTTTTCTGTTCTTGCTGATGAAGCAATGGACGCTTCCAAAAAGGAACAGCTCTCTATTGTTCTGCGCTATATTCATGATAATAAAATTTATGAGGACTTTTCAGGATTTGTTCACCTCAAGGACGGTTTAACAGGCAAACACCTTGCTGATGCCATTCTTGAATTTATTGAAAAGCTAGGTCTGGATTATAAAGATATCAGAGGGCAGGGATATGATGGGGCAGGTGCTGTTGCGGGCTACAAAAGCGGGTGCTCTGCGCGAATTTTGAACAAAAACAAGAAGGCTCTTTGTCACTTTGTCACTGTCTGAATCTGAATCTCTCTATCTGTAGAGCATGTGAAATCAGAAATGTAAACAATATGCTCAAGACAGTCAAAGAATGCTCATATTTTTTTAACTTGAGCGAAGGTCGTCAAAATGTTTTTGTAGAGTTTATTGACTCAATGTTTACAGGGAATACACACACACGTCTTAAAGATGTTTGCAGAACTAGGTGGCTTGAACGTATTCTGGGTTTGGACTCATTTGAGGAGCTTCTTCCCGCAATGCTCAAAGCACTCGACAAAATGAGATTAAATGCAATGAAAACTTTTAACCGTGATACTGTCACCAAAGCTGACTGTCTTTACAAAGCCATCGATTTCCAGTTTTTAGCAAACCTTGTCATAACTCGTTGCGTTTTTGATATGTCACTAGAGGTGACTGAACTCTTGCAATCCAAAGGTAATGACATTGCAGATGGGGTCAACCAGATTCGGTCTCTATTAAAAAAAGTGGGAGCTTACAGGAGGTCTCCTAAAATTGATGAATTTCATGATGAATGTTATTCCAAGGTTCTTTTGTTGGCTGAGAAATTAGAAATTATTGAGAAGGCTCCCCGTGTTTGTAGAAAACAAACAAAACGTTCAAATCCTCCCCATTCATCCCCTTCTGATTATTTCAAAAAAACAATCACCATCCCAGTCCTCGATCACTTGAATAGTGAATTAAAAACAAAGTTTTCTGAAGATTCTTACATTGCCTACAAAGGACTTTATGTCATTCCTTCCAAAATAGTTTCTCTTGTCAGTAAAGGAGAGACATGGCAAGACAAGTTTCGTCCTTTTTTGATTTTTTATGAGGATGACCTTCCTAGTCCTTTAACCATTGATGCCGAACTTCAAAATTGGGAAGATTTTTGGGTAATGAATTCGGAAACATGCCCAAGTAATGTTCAATCTGCGGTTCTTTCTTGTCACTCAAACCCTCCCACAAACTCCTATTCGGCAGTCTCTTTTCCTGGTTTTAAAAACATAAAATGCTGTCTTAAAATCTTGGCCTCACTTCCAATCACTACTTGTGAATGCGAGCGCTCTTTTTCAGCGATGAGAAGACTTAAAACCCATACTAGAACAACTATGGGCCAAGATAGATTCAGTAATCTTGCTCTCATGGAATTCCATCCTTCCATCATTCCAGATTCTCAGGCTATCATCAATAGGTTTTTAGGAAAGAAGAAACGCAGAATGTATAAAACCAACAATTAATTTTTACCATAGGTGCAGCTTTTCTACCTCTTGCTTTCCAGAAGTGTCTTGCTTTGGTTTCAACTGATGTACATAGATTTGAAAAACGAAAAAAAATAAAAATATCAAAAAAAACATGGTATTTTTATATTTGTTATATTTGTATTTTATGGTTTTGTTTTATATTTTAGAATGCCAACTTGATGTTTGATTGTAAAAGGGGTCTGTAGTTTTGTATATATAAAATGTATATAGATATATAATGTTTTCTGTATGCAAATAGTGAATGTTTGTTGTGCTTCTCTTTCTGTGATGTGTTGTATTGTGCTGTCCCACCTGGTCTTTCTATTTCTTTCTTTCTTCTCTCTTCTTGCTCAAGAATCTACAAAAGCAATATTGAATTTCTAAACTCAACTTGATTTCAATGCATCCCAATAAAAGGTAAATCCAAAAGACACATGGTAGGTTAAATGTTTCTCTTAAAACGACTAAGTGTAGGCTTTATTTTTGGAGAAATCTTTAAGCTACCATTTGGATTTTGTCTGGGAAATTTTTCGTGTCACACTAGGTTAATGTTTCTTCCGTCCTTTAACTTTATCGTCTGTCTATGTCCGGACTAAGTCCTAGGCATACTGATGAGCCCTGACTATTGGGCGAAACAGACCTTTCCCTTTATTTCTATTTATTTTCAGATTAAAAAATAAAGGAGTACCTAAGAAATATCAACTAATCAATCAACTAATCAATAAATGTTAATACATCCTTATCCATGAAGTGAAGTGGTTGAATAATCCTGGCAAATTCCGGAAAGATACCAACGACTGTAAGTTAATTTTCCTTTCTTTTTTACTATTTATTGCTTTCCTGATGCACAGAACAAGGCACTTGGAGTCTCTTAGAGGGGAATCACAATACAAAAAAGGAGGCTGTTTTAGGCATTCTAGAGGGGTCAAAAATCGAAAATTTTCTGGCCCGTCCGGCCCAACCATGGTGGGCCCTCCTTACACACTATATATAGCAGTTTTAGTATATATACCAGTTCAGGTTTTCCATGGTACATTTCAAATCCTAAATTCGCCCCTGTGTTGGTGTCCGATATGCACTAAGAGGATCATCAGAATCAAATTCGTTTTCCAATGGCTCTTCGAAAGGCTTGATTAAAGTGACTGTTCTATCATCAACAAATCTTATATCATTGCAAGAGGAGTTTGATACAGAATCATTATTTGATAAAACACTTTCAACAAATTCATCATTCGTCACTTGATCAATGACATATCAATATTTATATCATGATACAAAGGGTTGTTATTCACTAAAAAGTCCAAAGTTTCAAAACAATTTTGTCGTCTTACTTGCTGCGAAATAACAGGGTTTTTATAGGATATCTTTTGTTTTAATTCAAAATTTATTACACCACTACTATCACTTCCCCTAGGAAGTACTTTGCATACACCTGGCGTTTCAATGGGAACATTGCATATTGCACCTTTTAAATTAGGGAATTCTCCTTTACCTATTATCATGACTTTTGAAAATAAAATTCTTTGAGCCACCAAAATTCTTTCCAGTTTTCGTAAATCATTTAGACTATCTGGAAGATCAAAAATTTGAAGCTTGTTAGTAACAGACTAACATGGGATTTCTCCCTTCATCAATTCTCTATGACAGGTTGTGCATATGTAAAAATTACCATCAAACGAGGTTACAGGAACAAAATTTTCAATTTCCTCAAAGTTGATCAATGAGTACTTTTGTTCATCAAAACCAATCATACATTTTTTACAGCAAAAAAAAATTTTTGATGTAAAAAAAGGTTTTCATCAAAGGAGCCCTATCTGTAACCTTAACCCTATTATTATCAGGCTTTTTCGGATTTTATTATTGATACCTAAAGCCTGTCAAAATTTGAAGTCAGTTGGATGCCTAGATCAAAAGTTATGCTAAATTTAAGATTTTGGGATTTTACAGGGTTTTAGCTGGATTTTATGATATGGCTGCACAAAAAAGTCATAAAACCTGATCTGGTCGGTGTATAATTGTAAAATTTGGTATACATGCTTCTAATAGGATTATATTAAAAGTCAAAAACTTTCAGAGTGTTAAAAAAAGTTTTCAGTGAGCTATTAGCAAAAGAGTGCCAGCCTGGTGGAAAACACCCCCTGATAAAAATAGGGTTAAGGTTCAATCACTTGGACCCTATTTATGGCCATTTTTAGGCTTAAAAATGCTCATTATGGGTATTTTAGTGCTGACATTGGCACTTTTTCATAATGTTTTAGCGAAATTCTAATAAGGCTGCTGAATAGCCCTGAATGAATACTGTTAGAAAATGGTATGGTTTGTTAGGTTTTGATGTCTAGTTCTTGAGATATCATTTGCTTATTTTATGAAGAAAAGAGAACCTAAAGAAAGTTTTAATCAAAAATTTACGTTTAAAAGTCTCGCATGCTCTCATGCTCTTCTCCCCAATTTAACATATATCATCTGGTGCGTCACGGTCGAAATCAATGGGAATGTCCGACATCTCTTCTTCCTATAACAATTTAAAAAGAAATTACTGATAAAGCTACGGCGACACGAGATTTTCTTTTCCGCGTTGGTGCAATGAGACATTGCTCCACCAGTGAGACATTGCTCCATTGCACCAACGTGTGAAAAAATCGTCGTGTCGCATGGTTTTTTGTTTTGTTTTGTGGCACAAAAAAAGAGAGAAAAACCCGAAAAACACTCAAATTTTGTCCCTGAGACAATGGAGCGAAATAGATCTGTTCTATTTTTGTATAATCACGACGATTCATAAATTTGTAAAATGTGCTAATTATGGTACCAATGCACTAAAATATTTCAAAGATTAACTTACGGCCACCACGTTACTTAACAAAATCTCTGATATTTTAGTACGAACACATTCTAAATGTACCTTGCAAAGACATTCATCATTTCCTATGGCATGATATACATCCTAAAAAATGAAATAAAAAACAGATACAATGTATAACGAAGGATAATTGCATTACTTTTATGGACCTACCGGATTATTAAATGAACATTGAATATGTAGAAACAATGACAATTTTTAAGGTAACGATGAATTTTTTAAAAATAAAAGATTTGAATTAATAAGTATTGAGGACCACTACTCAGAAAGTTTTTAGGTAAGGAAAGAAGAGAATATATGATACAAAAATGTCCTGAAATCAGAAAAACGTTGATTTCTAACATATACTTCTAGTTCTCTACAAGAGTTCCAGATTCAAAGGACATTTTTTTAGAAATCAAACGTTAAGCATCACCACAAAATGACCAATACCTTAAATATGACAGGTTGCTTCAGCAGAGTTAAACCATCTACTAGAAGATACCTGAAGAAAAGTAGACAAACAACAAATTAATTATACTTGTATAAGGTGCTTCTGGGTAAGGCTAAAAAAACTGGGTTATCATACTGTTGTTTATTAAAAATGAATTATCAATCCGAATTGGTCGTGCAATTTCACAGGATTAAAAAAATAAGTAGATTCAAGAAAAAAAAATAGTAAGTGGTTAGAAAAACACAACGTTCAGTTTCTTTAAATTTTGTTTACGAAAACCAATTACCAAATACCTTCGATTTCCAAGTATCTTCTAACACTGATAACAGGTCTGCTAAGCCTAATAAAAATAATAGTACAATTTTGCATCATGGAAGAGATATTGAAAATGTTTTTCAAAGAAGGTAAAATCAAAAGTATCTGTTTTGATCCGTCGCCAGGGAAAGCATCAAAATCGTAATCGATGTGAATAGACTCAAATCATTTGCTAATAACATAAAAATTTACTTGTATTCGGGCTGTTTGACGGCAGCTTCGATCATGTCAGCATAATTTGCAATTTGGGCTCTCATTTCTTTCGCAGTGATTATTCTAAAATAAGAAAATGTGAAGCAAAGGATTAGATATCGTGTTAGAACTATTCACTTACACAATCATCAACTCAGTGGGCAGTAATATTTTGTCTTTCAAAAATAGCATGGTTGTCATGGACGCCGTCCACTACATCTGCTGATTACCGATTCGATCTGGCTAGCCAGGGTGCAGTAGGCCATGCTGATGAGTCAACCCGGACGAAATGCATATGCTGCTCTGCCACCCTGGACAGAAATTCTTTGAATTGCTTAAAAATATATAACGGGTGTGCATAAAAAATAAATGACATGATTCGAACCAAGTGCATAGCTTATGCCATTTATTAAGTTCATTTATTAACATTATACCTTACAGATTGGTTTTGCACCAAACTCTTGAAAGCCTAAAATATATCGTAAAATAGAGATTTTTACTGACTTTAAATGAATTTATGCGCTTTTAAAAAGGTCCCCTGCCAGAAGGCGTAAAAATTAAACATGTATAATTCTTACTTCTTATGAAAGAGTTCTTACAAATGACTGGTTCTAGGGTTGTTTAGTTCAAGCATGGAACTATGGTTTAAGCCCTCAGAAAAAAGAAAAAGTAAACACTTAGAACTTTACCATGAATGAGTAGCCAAATTAAAGTTCTCACACACATTTTCACTTAATTTAATTGTACCTTTTTATCTGGGGTAGGTGGTATAATGTCTTCATCAAATTTGACTTGTTCAACTTCAGTAATGGTTTCATCATCGATTAGTTCTGCTTCTCCACCGTTTAGTTCTGCATCTACACCGTTCAGTTCTGCTTTTCCACTGTTGACTTCTGATTCTCCATTGTTCAGTTCTGCTTCTCCAATGTTCAGTTCTGATTTTCCATTGATAAGTTCTGTTTTTCCATCAATGAGTTCTGTTATTACAATGATCAGTTCTGCTTCTCCATCGTTCAGTTCTGCTTTTCCACTGTTGAATTCTAATTCTCCATCGTTAAGTTCTGCCACTCCGTCGTTAAGTTCTGTTTCTTCATCAATCAGTTCTGCTTTTCCACCATTCAGGTCTGCTTCTCCATTGTTCAGTTCTGCTTCTCCATTGTTCAGTTCTGTTTTTCCATCAATCAGTTCTGCTTCTCCATCGTCCAATTCTACTGTTCCATCGCCTCAAATCCTATATTCTACTTCAAAATGGACCAATTTCACTGTTTCTTCTTTAGCCTCCTGTAGAGCGAAAAGTTACGATACTTTCAAAGAATTTTGAACAATCAGACCTTCCAAAATAATAACTTCAACTCGCCTCATATAAAATATTTATCAACATTTTTACCTCTTTGTAAGGGGGAGCATCAATGTAAATAAAATTCAAAAACATTTAATCCAAATCAGTAAATTGCGCTCAAGGCCTAGCACATGAAAACAAAATTTTGTACTCTTTTTGCTATGAATCGTCACATATAAAAGTCTTACCAAATTTTCAAAGGTAGTTGGAACAGGTATTGTGCAGGGTTTTCCGTAACGCTCCTGAATAAAAAAAACGACCGTGAAACATGTTATTCACAGATTTAATTTGATGTGAAAATTTTGACAGTATAAATGAACATTAAAGATCTGCCTGAATAATATAGAGTAAACTTACTTCATTCAGTCTCCATGGCATTGCATCAGTATCTATATGTGCTGTCCGTGACCCAAAACAATAGTCATACCTACAACAAAAGTCAAAAATATTTTTTGTTCTAACTTAAATTGTGTTACAAAAGCTAAACTCAACTGAAGGTATGCGGAGACCTAGATTATTTGTTGCAACAATTTCTATTTCCTTTTCCGATGTAAAATTTTAACAAATTCAAAAGATAAAACTCAGTACCCAGGAAGAAAAATTTCAAGAAAGTCAAGAAATAGAGAATTAACTTTCAGAAGATAATCTTAAAAAACTATTAAGCAATAAGCAGATCACTCTCGGGAATTGTAACCAGGTTCTTGAAACATGGCCTGCTTTATACGGTTTTGATAGCTTGATCACAAGATATTTAAGTTAAAAATTTTATTAGTACTGTACTATTATTTTTTCTGGTATTCCAGCTAGAGCTCCCTTCAAAATGTTGTTCAAGTTGTTTGTTGGTCAAGTTGTCAACCTGATTAACCTTACAAAGAACCAGATTTTTACCTTAACTCAGTCCCAATTTCAATATCAATATCTTTCTTTACAAACAAACAAAGGGCGAATGAATCTCCAATCCTTTCTCGCTTCATTGCACAATTTGCATAAATTTCAGGGGAATCGTTAACCAGTCGTCCATATGAAGAAGACATTGTTGCATCAATACTTAGAGTAAAATTAGAGTAAAAATGACATAACACATAAAATATAAAATTGTATTAAAGAAAACACGAGAATGCAATTGGACTTTCAAGAAAAAAGTCGAATCTCTTGGTTGAGGATATCAATTATTCAGGTGGTTAAATGCGTCTTTGATTAAGTATAGATAACATCTTAGGGGCCAAACATCTAATACAAGGTGGCTATCCAGGGAGTGCAGTATATTAAAGCTATCCAAAAGAATATAATATAAAACAAGCCGTATATGTATAAAAGTTGCGAAGCGATCCAGAGCCTCTCTCAATTCGCAAGTTGCAAGCAAAACATTTTAGACACACAAACACTGTATATTCAACAACATTTTTGCAGTTTTCCTTTACATTCGCTCTAGTCTTTCCGAATATCCTATCATTTGCAAATTTTTTATAGTCCCTCTATAAAAATGACATCTGTAGTCAGTGTAGTATTATCTCTCATTGATGAAAAATGAAGCTTCAACCGTTCTATTTTCATTTTCTAAAATAAATAGCAAAAAGTTTAAAGAAACAACAATATAAGAAGTAAGATGAAAAGATTAGCAAACTCAGGGCATTTTGAATTTAGAAAATAAAAACAAACTGTACCCTTATAATCATAAAGGTTGGTGAGTCCAGTCAAAACACAGATTTTAGTCGCGCGGCTGAGGTCGAAAAACGTTTCATTTCGTGATACATATTTTAGATTCCAAAAAAAACAACGGAAACTCGCGAATTAGTATGTGTAGATTACAAAATCAAAAAGTTTCCACGATATTATCGTGCAAGTAACGAGTAATTGGCGATTTTTTGCGTTTCCAGGCAAAATTGCAAGGCCTGGAAATTCCTATTTGTGGTAAAAAACTGATGGAAAACAGGGAATTTCCCCACAATCTGCATTAATTTATGCAAAATTAAACACCTTTTTGACCACAAATAGGCCCATAACTTTTGATCTAGAGAAGTTGGGACTTTGGTGTAATACACTTTTTTGCTCAGTTTGAAGAGCTCTATCATGTGATATAGGTTTTTTTTTAATTTGAAGACCCCCCAAAAATCATGAATTTCCAGGCCTTGCAATTTTGCCTGGAAACGCAAAAAATCGCCATTTACTCGTTACTTGCACGATAATATCGTGGAAACTTTTTGATTTTGGAATCTACATATACTAATTCGAGAGTTTCCATCGAAAAAAGTGGAATCTAAGAGGTGTATCACGAAAATCATTTTCTAGCCTCTTTTTTCGACCTCAGCCGCGCGACTATTTGATCTGTAGCGTCACGCTTCACCTTTACAAAAAGGAGGATATCATAAAATGAACCAAGGAAAATTTCATAATTTTAAAAAAGAGTCATTTTGCATATAACTAATAATGTTAAATAAGGATATAATTTCCAACAAATTGCAAGGAGGGAAAAAAATCTTTTGGGAAACATTTTTGTAATCTGAAAGAATGCCCCAAGGGAAGAAAAACGTATGCGGAAGAAAACTTCAAGGCGACAACAAAACGTTTCCAAATTGACAAAAAAAGCTTTCCACATTTATAACGCAATTATATACCGTGAGATCAGGTAACTTGCATCAGTAGAGGCAAACATGCATAGCCCTCAAATGAATGACCTGTCTGGTCATTAATATACGAAGTTAAATCAAAACAAAAATGGTGGAGTTCATTTGTTTTGAAATTTTGCTGCTTTGATTGGTCAGTCATTTGATGGCTATGTAAGTTTCCCTCCACTGATGCAAGTTATCAGACTTCACGGTACCAAGTTCACGACAAGTTTTCCACATTTGAAAAGTATGCAAACAAAAATGAGAAAAGAGACTATCTAAAAAGAACAACAAATAACTATTTAAAAGCAACAAAAAAAAGAACGAAAAACCCTAACTATCAAAAAACAACATATTTTGTCGTCCCACAACCCCGACGGAAAATGACTGTACCACCCCTACAGATTCATTCATCATTGTTTGTCACAGGAATTAACTATACATGTGGTTTAAAAGAACGCAAAATTATGCATATAAGTCTCTATTTGTTGGGTGAGCTGGAAGGATTAGATGATCTACCGTAGAATCGTCTAATATCGACATGCGTCTTCTAAAGTCGACACCGGATCTGTAAAATAATCAAAACAAACCTTGAATGAAATTCTTGGTATCATTCTTATCAAACAAGTTCATCCATCAAACTAGAAGTTCAATAAACATTGCAATGCTTTCATTCAATTAAAAAAACATCATTAAGATTTTACAACTTTATTACGCTTCAAGTCACATGATAAAAATATTTTGGACGCTTAGCCTGGTTTCCCCTTCCTTATTTATCGAGGCGAGGACCCTGCCGACGCACCGGACTTAACGAACACCGGACACGCGAAAGTTCGGTGTGAAATGAGAATTTTTTACCACCGGACAATTTCTACACCGGACTTAAGGAAGTCGGAAGTCCGGTGTTAGGAGAAGGCTATTTTTTCCCACCGGACAATCAAAACACCAGACACATGACCAGTCCGGTGCGCCCGGTGTTTCTAAATTTTTTGTTTCATAAATGTCCGGCGTCCAGAATTCCCTGTATGCAACACCGGACTGGCACCAGACTTATTGCGTCTGGTGTAGCGAAAGGATACTTTTTGCCACCGGACAAATACACCGGACAGTCCGGTGCGTCGACAGGGTCCTTCGAGGCGCTAAGAGGCTGCAGGCCGTGATGGCCAGTATGGCGGTCACATTAAATTCAAAAGGAAACCGGGTTCTTTTTATTATTTTCGGTTCACGGTAAAAAGGTCTACTAAAAAATTCCTTGCGTGCAAAATGTTCTTTTTATTTGGATATCTTCGTTCCGTTGAATGAAAGCATGCTAATTAGTTTTTAGTGACTACATTGTTAAAGTTTTCTTTTCGAAAAAAACAAATTCTGTCTGGAGAAGCTGACATATTATTAAAATAATCAATTTTGCAGTACAGTACAGTAAAACACGGCTAGCAAAAAATAATTAATTCGGTTGAGTGGCAAACAAAAATTGCTTCAATATGATATCTTTTAAACCAAAGTTAATAGAGAAAGAAAAAGTGAGATAATGAGAATGATGAGAAGTAATTTGTAACACAATAAATTTTAAAATTGACTTCCCTGATCGGAAGACCAACAGCAACAAACAAATTGTTCATTATGAACAATAACAGCCAGTGCCTTCTTTCTTTGCTGTCGATTTGATTGAAATGAAAGTCGAAACCAAACCAATGACCAAAAAAGAACGATGCCAATCAAGGATCGAAGCCAAGAAAAACAGGACAAATTAAAGTAAATTGTAATGATGATAACAGAAAGTAATGACTCCATAAAAATTCAAAAAAACAGCCAAAGCAGTTTCTCAGAATTGCGATTCAGCCAAATTCGGAGAGAAAAAAAGAGAATAACCATTTTGATGATAAACTGAAACCATGACAACGAATCTGTAGAACCAATCAGTGTCAAGATATCTCTATCGCCGTGACGTCAAACAGGATAGGGAGCATAATGGCATCACTTTCGCTTTGCAATAAATTCAAATATAACATTTTACTATAACGGAGGTAATTTGATTCATCATTTCCCGGGATGTTCTTCACCTTTGTTATCTCCTTAATATTGGCGTCACGGGTCACGGAGGGTTTACTCGTTCTTCGTATCATTCTGACGTATACGTCAAATTTGATATGACGGAGGTAATTTGAGTTACCATTTCGCTGAATATCCTTCATATTTTATCTCCTTTATATTTTGGTATCGCGCAACTCGGAGATTCGAAACGTTTTTCCCATCTCCTGCCTTATAGAGAGTTGAAAGGAATGGATAGTTAAAGGTACGCACACACGATAGCAAAACTGCTTCGCTCATGTACATTCGCTTCGCAATAATATCCACAGGCTCTTCTGAAAATAAGGATATCTGGGGAGTCATCCCTTTGAAAATTAGTATCCTAAACATGGGGTAGAATTTTTTTTTCTAGAAAAGCCCAATACAATTCTTTATTTTGACCCACATCGGGTGACCAAAAACAAGTTTCTATCTTTCAGAGAGGTTTTTTAACAGAAATTTTTTTTTAATTTTCAAAATATCTACGATAAATTTTGAGCGATGATTTATTAAATTCTGATAATTATTCGAAAAGTTGTAAGCAAAAAACTTTTTTATGACTTCAATTATTTCTGGAAAAAAAAACTTGAAAGAAAGGGAGAAACTTTTTTATGGGTCCCCCAGTAGAAAAAGAAATATTTAACAACTCGTTCAATAATAAGCTATACAAAAAGAAGGAATGGTTTACAGTGTGAAGTGTGTGTAAAAATTTTTTCCCTTATGGAATTTAAATCATGTAGTTAAATTTTGAAAAAATCAATAGTATATGTCATATACTGAAAAGTGTGGTTTAGATTTTCAGGATTTTATTTTTTGTAAACTCTGTCATTCTTTTTCCTAAATAAGTACTAGTTAGTTATCGCACGATTTCGAGTGCAATACGAGTAATATTTTACGGGTTCCGAGATTTTTCCGTAATATTTTTTCGAGCCTTTTAGGCGAGGAAAAATCTCGGTAAAATCTCGGAACGAGTAAAATATCGAGTATTGCACGAGGAGTCATGTGATAACTAATTTATTGTCGACTCAAAAAAATTGTCCTCTTTTTGTTTTAATAAAATAAAACTTACTTCCGCCTTCTTCTGCTTCTGTGTAGTTTCGAATGTTTTTATTCGAAAATCTAATTCGAACGTTAGATTCGAACAAAAACATTCGATAACTTCCCACCGAAAATATTCACACAAAAACAAAACTTTTCGATCATTTTCGATCCAGAAGTTTTGTTTTGAAAAGTTGCAGATTTTTCAGAGATGTATTTGAAAGTTTCTAGATTGATAATTCAAAATGCAGATGATGTACAGTATTGTTTCGATAGAGAAGAAACCCTCCATCATTGGATTAATCAGATTTGATAACATTCAGTCTTTTTCTATGTTTTTGTTTCGATGACATGGCCATGGGAAAGAACAGCAGAAGAAAGGAGTCCCACGATGGAAATGTATGCTTGTAATAATGGTTAAAGAACAACATTTTTTCAACAGCAAAACAATTTGGATACTTTCTTGATTATCGTCAAGCTCTAAATGTTTCGAATTTTAGAAGGAAGATGTAATGATTGATGAGTTGAAAAGTCAAGGACGTACGTTGTTGTCGAGAACGAGAATTAGGAGAGAACTTTTATAAAAATCACTCGTCATTTGGTTTAATACAAGACATTACACTGCCCTTGTTATGTTATGAGAAATTTTATTGGCAAACATTCAAGAATCTCAAGTTTTTTTGTATGCATTGATAAAAAACTTTGGTTACCACACGGACAAATTTGCCAAAAGTTGAAAATATTTGGGTGGTGTCAAGTAGTTTTATAATTGCTTAGTTCATAAGATTTGATTTTAGTGTCTTTTATGGAAGAACTCCAAAGTAAAAGTTAATCTGAACATATTTTTGTTGCGTTTTTCCCTTTGATTCCCAAGTCAGTGTCCCGAAAGTCAGTTTTTTTCGGCTGTTTTGTTTTGATTTTTCTCCCGCCGCTTACCTAGTCCCCCAAAAGTCAACGCGGTCATATTTCCAGACTAAAGAAATATGAAATATCGCAAATATCTCGATGCTCTCGACCAATCAAAACGCTGATATTTTTTGGGGTCGGCAATAAACTGTATTATTTAGGGTCAGACTGGAATTGCGAACAGGCCTTTGATGATTGATAATTGGTGGTTAAAAATCTTGAGAAAAATAATTGAATTGTTTTTTCTAAAAAACGCAAATTATTTTCAGTAATCAATAAGTAGAGCATTTAGTAAGAGCTTTAACTCATCCCATCTTTTTAAGGGTAAAAAGAAATAAAAATTCTCTGTAATGCTAACAGAAAAATCATTGTGTATTTTAAATGGTAAACGGTACATAGAAAGCCCTTGAAAGTAGTTCAGAGTAGATGAAATCCTCTTTACCTACCAGTTTTTTCTGCGCAGTTTTTGATTTTATCAAATATGTAGTTTCCAATTCCTTTTTCTTTGTATTTTTGTGCCCTTTTTCTACCTTCTGCTTGACTCACAACTTCACCTGAAGAAAAAAGTAAAGGCAAATTAAATCTTGAATAATTTAAGTAGGACAATGGACATTCTGAAAAAATCTTTCTCATTTAACCAAGATCTAAAAGAAGATCTGAAAATCTTATTTTAAAATGTTAAAATGTGTGCAGGTCAGTTTTCCAACAAAAAGACAGGGACTTATTGAGTGACATGTTATTAAGCCTAGAATAATTTAGCCAGGCTTGGAGTTCAATTGCATCTTTTCTAAATACAAAAAAATATGGTCAGAAAATTTAGGAAATCTTTCTAAGGAAAATAGAAAGTCTTTTTGTTGACATAATATAAAACTAAATCCCTTTTACAAAACCATGACAAACCTTTATACTCCAATTGATTGAATTGATCACGGTTGAATCTCTTCTTGGCAAAAACTCCGTAACCTAAAACAGTTGGATAAAAATTGAAAAATACTAAAATTTATTTCAAATTAGCTGTCAGTAGTAGTAGTTTTAAACCTTTATTATTTTTGATAGGCGTCAAAATAGATAGCAATATTTTACTTATTGAAAAGATAATCGTGAGAGTGAAAATTGCAAAAGAATACTGGTTAAGGACATTAAATATAGAAATATTCTGAGTATACAAGAAACTCAGATTATAGAACCAGATTTTAATAACAATTCCTACCAATATCATTGTCTATCTTATGTATAAAGAAACGATCGCTTTCGTCAAGCCTGAGTAACTCTTGCAGTGTTTGCTTTTTTCTTCGAAGTTCTAAAATAAGAAGATTAATCTAATGTCATTGAAAATGGTTATTGTAGTGTAATTTTCTTCTAGAAGGTTTTCCTTCTTTTTTCCTTTCAAAATAAATAACTTTAGTTTTGGCGAAAAACTCGTCCCCAGGCCCCAAAAATCATCAAATTTTCAAAAAATGAAAAAAACGCCCCCGGATATTTACCCAAGGAACAAGTGTGCCAAATTTCAGCCAAATCGGACCGTTTTTAAAGTCTCCAAGCTGCCAGCCTCGTTTTGGTGAAAAACTCGTCCCCAGGCCCCAAAAATCAAAATTTTCAAAAAATGAAAAAAACACCCCCAGATATTCACCCAAGGAACAAGTGTGCCAAATTTCAGCCAAATCCGACCTTTTTTGAAGTGTCCAGGCTGCCAGCCTCGTTTTGGTCTATCATACGTGAAATTCAAACATTGCAAGATTTCTTGATAGTGATAATGGTCTCAACTTGTCTAGATTTCTCCTGTTCAGCTTCATCATATGTGCGTAACATAAATGTAGTATTGTCTTACATAGATTTTCCAATGTAGCCTGTCCACTGACGATGCGATATGTCCGATTAATGTAGTCTGTCAAAGTCTCACCGGTGAATTCATTCAAGCAAGTAAGGATGAGAGCAAGAGAATAGTCTGTCATTATTAACCTAGGTACAGCTCTCTCTCCAAACACTGTATTTTCTTTACCAACAAACGACAAGACAAACATTCTCAGAGACTCGACGGTGTGTGAGCTGGTCAAGTATTGAGCAACTGGTAGCGCTGGAGCCTTGCCAAAAGGATGACGTACCACAATGGAGTAGAGTAGAATACGTTTGTAGCCAGTGCAGGGCAATGTTAAATTACCAGTTGCATCAAAATATATGATGTCACGTGTACATTGCTTGTGAAAAACCCTGACTAGTCCTTCTGTAAACAGAGTGATTTTTAGATCCGGGTATACTTGCAAGTCTTGTATATATCCAAAAAAGTGCCGTTTGAAGGGGTATTCTTGATTCTTATCATCTTTAGCGAAAGTAACTTGTAGATCTCCAAGGTCTTTATGTAGGTTTTCCTTTTTCTTCATCGGTGCCATAACCTCACTTTTGATTTGTTGTAGTACCTTAGGTGCTCTACCAGATAGTTGTCTGTTTCCAGAGGCGCATACATCTGATGGTATTGCAAATAATCTGGCTCCATATGCTTTTGAGGGTGGAATCTTCAAATCTTTCTTAAATTGTTCTTTTGTCTTCTCTCTTTCGAGGCCCTTGATATTGTCAGCAGTTGTTTTTGTTGAATCATGAACTACGTCTCCAAAGAAAGTGATTGATATGGTGTCCTTTGTTTCGTCTTTGATGGAGATTCTCGCCTCCACAGGGCATTCTTCCCTCTTACAATTGAAATTGGCATACCAAAATTCACTGGTCTCTTTTCGTGATTGTTGAACGACCATCCTTTGATGTTTAGCAACAAAGTTACAGTACGAATTTATTTTGTTAAGAACCTTCCTGAATACATCCGCATATTCTCCACCAAATGTCCTACGACCATCATCTTTGGTAAGTATGGGTAGTGATCTCCAGTCGCGAAAATTGTCAATGGAATGTTTTTTTTATAGCTTCCAGCGAAATAGTCCATCTGGAGGGATGCCACTTTTTGTAAGCAGCTGAATTGTTTGATTATCATAGCCTGTCTCACTCATGATGTTTTCAGCATGATCTTTTACTTCTTTCTCGTCAATATCAAGCGTGGGAGTTATTGGACGTGGACGTTGACTGCTAACAAACTTTGAAGTCGCTTTTGGAAAGCATTGTGGATATTCGTCGTGTTTGAAATTGCGGGAATATGGATGATATTTTCTGGTAAGATCCCGCTCATTTTTCTCCGGTGAATTGTAAAATGGTCTACTTTTAGCATGTTCAATTTGAATCAAATATTCTTTCGTCAACTCAACAGCCGTTTTAGAGCATATTGTTGCTGCCAAGCTTTCCAATCTTCGGAATTCATCTGACAATGACCCATCCATCTTCGGAATATTGCTTTTCATTTCTTTTTGCTTCGATGTTCCATACAATACCGAAATGCAGTTAGATTCATAATTAGTAAGAAAAAATATCCTTTTTCAAAGTTTTTAAGTTTTTAAACGCAGCTAAATATGAAGAAGAAATAAACCTCCTTCATTCGGTAGATTTAAAGTCTGCGTAAAAAGCCTGTGTAGCGTATTTATTCTTTCCAACTGTTTGTCTTAAAATAAAAAGTTTGGTATCGTTGGAAAGATTTTTAAATGCGTTTATATTTTCCACTAATAAGTTTTTCAAAGTTCGTCTAAGAAAGCGAAGAAAAATGAACAAGAAAAATTGCTACTTTTGTTCCAAAAGTTTTGATAGAAAGGTGCTGTGAAAATGATTTTCAGCTATATTCATGTAAAAATCATTTTTGTAGTGGAACGTAAGCCTGGACCAATAGATAAGCAAAAACCCGAATATAGAAGTAATACTAGAAGGTAATAAAAAGTGAAAACATGAATCTTGCATTTTCCTTTTTTTTTGAGAGTGGCACATTCTCAAAATCTAGCTGTTAGCTTAGCTCTCAAATCTAGAATGTGAAAACTGCATGGACCGCACTACAACTTATGTGGGGTATAAAAGGCCCAAATAGAAGATTTGTTTCTAGTTCTTCGGCATTCTACTTCATTAGTATTGGCGCTCCAATGAAGGTAAAGAAATGGAGGAAAATCGAAAAATATGGAAATGATAGACTAAATGACGCTACAGATGAACACTGACTTTAACATGTGCTTCTAAACACAGGAAAACACAAAAAGAAGATTGTGACTTTGTTGGTAGGTTCACGGTGGAAAAGCAATTTAACCCTTTTTTGAGCTGTGAGAAGCTACAACGTCAGACTCCTGGTAATTTTCAAAATTCGCAGATTACTTTCACAGGTAATTTATCAGGTTACCCGGACAGGCCAATTGGCACAGTAATGTTGCCAAAAATAGTTCCTGATTTTTCGCATAATAGCAATTACTTACCAAAAAAAATAGTATCTATAAGGTATTTATTACTTTACAGACCGGCCTGTATAAAAACAATGACCCCCCCCACCGGAACAAAGAAACTGCTTGAGCTTTTGGCTTGAAATTTAGAACATCTCATGAGTACCGTAAAAATCACAAGTCGAAATCATACGACTCTATTCAACGCGCATCAACGCAAACAATAAGCAACAATATACTGTAACTTTTGAAATAAATTCATATATCAATGATATCTCACTCAACGATATAGAAAGGTCTCTGTGGAATTGATCAATAGTAAACATGTAGGTATATTGATACAGTCTGGTAACATGACTATGTTTGCTCTTCATCTGTGGTTCATTACATTGACACATGCGCGATAAAGTTTTTACAATTGGTCTCCACAGCGTGATATGTCAAAGAAAGCTCAAAATGATCTGATTAGACGATGTGCAAAAATTTCAAGTCGGCTGTTTTTTGTACTTTTATCTGAAAGATTTTATAATTAAAAAAGATTCTCTGTTGGGAAGTTGTTTGCTGCAGGCAACCCTACCTTTAAGACAATGGGACTTGTGACTTTTGATTAAGGAAGATCGATTGAATGTGACAAATTAATGCGTTTAACTTTTTGTTGCGTGCACACTTCTATTTATTGCAAATCATAAAAGATTATATAACTACATTTTTACTAAGGAAGCCCTATAAAAGCGTTAGATTGCTCGAAATCCAATATGGAGGAATGCGTAAGTTTTCTGCGGTCTATTGTTAAGATTTTATATTAGTCATGAGTATTAAACGGGGATGGAGATCGATCCTACGCATTCCTCCATATTGGATTTTGAGTTTTTCAATCTAATGCAAAAAAAAATCAGATTGTCTACTTTACAACTACTGAAGAACCAAAAGCAATTGAACTAGTCGAATTTAATACATTTATAAATCAAACTTAGGTCGACATTTTATGCAAACTTTTTTACTTAAAGTCGACCTTTCACTTTTACTGCAATTGTTGACCTATGGACAATTTTTTAGACATGAAAAACATATCTCTGCAAAAGAAGGAACCCAGGGCTCTGTTGTCTCCTTTACTCAGTAGCTGATTCTATCTTTAAACTGAATAAAACAATGTGTCGACTTAACGCTCATATAAATTGAAAAGTCGCAAAAATATACCTTAAGTCGACAGTACAATAAACTCTATTTGCTATTGAACTGATGTTGATAAATCAGACCTCACCCTTTTCACCTGATGTAGCATCGACACTTGTGTGGTTTATGCTTCAGAATCTTCTGTTGCTTGTTCATAAATGTAGGAATGCATTATTCTGCTGATTTATATGGCTCATTCAATTTTTTTCGACTTATAAACATAATTTTTAGGGAAAGTTCAAAACTTTGGATTTAGAAGTTTTTGGCCCTCCAAAATGTATACTTGTTGCAGTTTTGTCGACCTCTCGAGCATACAAAAAGCTTCCAAGGGTTCTGACATTGCGCGGCTATGATTTTTTTTAATGTTTGAACGATTGTGGTAGAGTCGACATGAAATCAGAATTGCGGTTTCGTCGACTTCTCCAGCATGTAAAAAGCTTTCCAATAGGTTCTGAGATCGCGCGATTATGATTTTTTTCAATGTTTGAACAGTTGTGGTAAAGTCGACATGAAATAAGAATAGCAGTTTCGTCGACATCTCCAGCATGTAAAAAGCTTTCCAATAGGGTTCTGACATCGCGCGACTATGATTTTTTCAATGTTTGAACAGTTGTAGTAAAGTCGACATGAAATAAGAATTGCAGTTTCGTCGACATCTCCAGCATGTAAAAAGCTTTCAAGAGGGTTCTGACATTGTGTCACTATGATTTTTCAATGTTTTGACAGTTGTGTAAAGTCGACATGGAATAAAAATTGCAGTTTCGTCGACATCTGCAGCATTTAAAAAGGTTTCAAAAAATTTTCTGACCTCGTACGTTATTTAAACGTTTTTTTGCCGGCTGGGCTCTAGTATAGAAATAGGTCTCTCGGATTTTGACATCGTGCAACTATGAATTGCTTTTAAATCTTTGAAAACGATAGTTTTTTTCTTTCTTTTAAATCTTTGAAAACGATATTCGACATGAAATTAAAATGACAGTTTCGTCGACATCTCCATCATGTAAAAAGCTCACACGGATTCTTACATCGCGCGACTATGATTTTTGAAATATTTGAAAACGATTGTGGTAAAGTCGACATGATATAAAAATTGAAGTTTTGTAGAAACGCTCTCGAATTTTGGAATCGAGATTGATTTTTTTTAAATGTTAAACCAATTTTTGTAAAGTCGACATGAGATGAATGGCTATTGCCATGGATAAATGTTTCGTTGGGGAGCAATATTGTGGCAAAATTGACCCGAGTCAAAATAGCAGTTTCGTCGACATTTTTTAGTTAGTTTGAACAGGGTCATAGATTCTTTACAAATTTACAAAATAAACTTTTTAATGGGAAAATAAACCAGCTGCGCTGGAAGGTCAGCCCAAATTCATTAATAGGCTTAGAAAGATAAAGATATTGCAGAAAGTCGATCAATAGGCAAGACCAGATTTTTAAAGGCAAAAAGGCAAGTGAAATATTGCTCCTCAAGTTACCAATTGACGGCAGCTAATCAACAACGAATTGATACTCAGGATTTATGAAACACTGGGTTAACTATTGTGAGTTGTTGTAAAACCGGATACCATCGTCTAATTCTGTCAGTCATTTTAAGAGATTTTAAAATGACTGACGGAATTAGACGACGGCATCCTGTCTGTCCAGTATTATAACAACTCGACTATGGGAATCAATCGATATTGAATCATCTATTGATTACCCTTGTTACGTATCCAGATGATTAATCAATTGCAACTCCATTGTGGAAATCGAACATCTACCACCATTTGGGGTAACTTACCTGTCCAACATGCAATGCATAAACGGACCACCATATTCGGTGTTTCTAATCCGCGGATACAGCCATAACCAGCCATAACCAGCCATAATCACCCATACCCATCCATAATCACCCATAACTACCCATAATGAAAACATGCCATTGCTTATAAAAGGTGTTGCATTCTTTTAAAACCTACATTCGAATCGATCGTCTCCATGCTAAAACAGTTAAAATCTAAAAGCTTATTTATCATGCCTGTAGCAATAAAAGAGAAAATTTGATTTTATAACTACCAAAAGACTAAAAAGGTCTTACATTTTTTAATTCCAACTATACAATATTTTTCCATTTTTCTCAATGTTTCTTATATGGCGATTTAAAGACCTTCTGGTCTTATGAATGACGATTTTTAAAACGAAAGTATATGTTCTGAGAGCGAAAGAAAAAGTCTACTCTGCGGAGAGGTTTTGTTTGGTCAGGTTACCCTGCTATATTTGTAATTGGTCTTTTAAACTTTACGCTGTTGTGGGTCCGCGCACGGGTCCAAAGCCAAACTTGAGGCTTCGAAATTAAGCCAATCACGGAAGATATATATATAACCGATAAGAATATATTATTATACATGGATTGAATATCGATTGATAACGATAGATTAGTATTAATTGAAATCACTATGCCTGGATACAACAAAATAATAACAAAAAAATTTCACGATGGCGCGTAAGCTGTGATATTTCGTTGGTTGGGTGCTCTCTGGTGGTAGTTTTTAGAAGTATTGTTGGAGTCTGAAAAGAAGATCAGACTTTTTGTAATTGCATGTTTGCCTGGTAAATTGTGAGTTATATACCCCAGATGACGGTACAGGAATCGTACAAGATCGAATGCTAAATTGCAATCGGACCAAACGAATGTCAATCAAATGGCTAAATTCTGGGTATAATTCAATTGGTTTGAACCATCAATTTAGCGTTCAATCTTGTTTGATTTACATGGGTTTGAACAAAACCTGGCCCACCTCTCTGGCCCACCTTACAACTCTAAAAAAAAAAATTGGATTCTTATCATTCTCAAAATCTGCAAACCAATTCTGAGGTTGGACTTTGGTTTTTCTGGCATTTAGAAAAACAACGAGACTGAAATAAACAAAAAAAATAAAAAAGTTTTGAGTCTGCATTTTATACACCTGACATAAATTAAGGGGAGAGGGTCTGGTAAAGTCCTGTACGGGTGCCGACAACCCCCGTAGCGCCGTTTCTTCAACTTTTCAGGACTTCGGACCTCTTTTTTCGGAATCTTCACCCAAAAAAACATACAATATCAAAACCTGGCGAAAAACTTTCAAGTTGACCCGAACCCGACTCGAACTCGGGATCTCTAGTGCAAGAGCACAATGCGCTACCATTAGGCTGACTTCTAGTGACATGGTTAAAAATTTTAAGGGCTTGGTCAGACAAGACCTACGTTAAGAATATTTTACCCTCAATTTTGGCACTTTCTTAAGAATACCCTCATCCAAAGTACACTATTCTTATAAAAAAAGCGTTTAATTCTAGGAGCATTTAGAAGATTTGACCAATTGTTTGTCGTAAAACGGCTGATGCAATAACGCCAACGCGCTTTATGATGAAATCATAATAAAATTATAGCGCATCCTGACGCACACATATCATTATAACCTGGTTGTCCGAGAATAAAATCGGGGAAAAAAATCTTTGAAGGTGGGCCAAAGGGTAGGCCAAGGGTAGTCCATATGGCCCGGGCCAGAGAGGTGGGCCAGGTTTTGTTCAAACCCGATTTACATTAAAGATGTTCAATTTACGTATAAACGCCAAAATTCTGGGTAACATTCATTCAATCGATAAAAGCGAATTGCAATTGATCGAGTGTGTTTAATTAATCCGATTGTTGATTCCGTTTGATAGACATCATCTGTTGATGACGTACCATCAATTGGGGTAACTTGCAATTTGCCTGTCAAACATGAATTACAAAAAGTCTGGTCTTACCTGGTCTTCTTTTCAGACTTCTAACAACCACCACCAGAGAGTGTGCAACCAACGAAATGTCACAGCTTACGTGCCATTATGAAAATTATTTTGTTATCGTCACGTGATTATATAAATCTTTTGTGATTGGCTTAATTTCGAAGCCCCAGGTTTGGCTTCGGAGCCGTGCGGGGACCCACAACGGCGTTCAAGTTTCAAAAACCAACTAATCAAGAATGGGATTACGGTACCAAAAAAGATATGATTCTTAGTTATTTTGATTCAATAATTATGCTTTCATTTATTTTTTCAGCAATTCAATCTTTCCAACTTGAGAGACCCAAGAACGGAAGAGGAAGAAGTTTAATGAAATTTTACCTATTCGTTACCAAATATTATACCTTAACCACACACATTAAAATGCTGTCCATTTCTCTTTTTGATACCGCAATCCCAACTCGTCCCCTATAGTAGCGCCCCTGGCCCAAATCACAAAATAAAATTTAATATGATTGATAAAATTATTGACTTAAGGTCAATACACTTACATTAGGTCGACAAAAACTGTCAAATTTATGTTTTTGCCTCAGTTCTTGATATGTGTAAGTCAAGATTACGTCATTTTTCCTATCGAAAACACCTACCGTGGTCGCCACGGTTGGGCTTTCTGTGAAATACAACTTGTGGGAGCAAACTGTAAGATTTTATTCGCGCTGACTGTCAGCAATAAAACCCTCCAATAACAAACATTATTAGATGTCATTATCTAAAGGAACTTTAAAACACATTTGAGAAAGCATATTTCCATATTGATCAGCTGTGAGTCTTATTGCAATATTAAAAAATACATTGTACTTAAACTATAAAGGATAATTTGTTTAAAAACTCTTCTGATACAAGAATCGCATCACATACTAGTACATAAGTGCTTTATAAAACAACTAGCCGTCCCGGCGTCGTCCGAGACGACTTTCACACGATTTTAAATGCCCGCTTCGCTCGCACCTTTTAAGTAATACTTATATAGAAAGCAATCCCCTTAAATTGATACCCTTGCATTGCTTTAAAAACCACAATCAGATTTCTTTCGTACAACATCAGGGTAATAAAGGGTCGTCTAGCCATCCTGGCTAGCCAACGTGAGTAGACATTTGAGTGTGACTTTGAAAGACTTTGAAAAATGTTTGACTTCATAAGTGAAATTGAAGTTTGAGTTAAATTCAAAGGAAATTTTCCAAAAGATGAAGACTTCGGTGGCTTCGGTAATCTACAAACAAAAACGCGGCTAAATAGAGATGCGAGCTAAAAATCGCTAGTGGAAAATGTTTGATGCGAGAATCCTGCAGCGTTTTTTCCCGTGATTTGCGTATTATAATATGGGATTTCACTTATCACTTGAACTGTTTTTTCCATTGCAAAGTCTGACAACTTTCCTTCCTGCTCCTTTGGGAATTAAAAGTTTCTCTTTAAAAATTCTGCTTTCAATACTCTAGCGATTAAAGACAATTGTTAATTGTTATTTTCATCTTTCATAAAGTTATTAACACAGTCAAGTTAACAGAAAGTCAATCTTATTACAAGATCTTATTACTCAAATGTTTTAAACAAGCTCTCTTTCGTTAGAACTTTGAGAAAAAATCAAAAGAACTAAGCAGATATTTTGTATTATTTGAAAATATCCTTTTTGTTTGGTACAAGAATCTGAATCGAGGCCATGGTTACTTTTGTTCTCACTGAAAAAGTGCGATTTGCTTTAACAGTGTGACTTTCACGGCAGCAGGAAACACCCGTTTGTTGGGATAACGGGTGTTTCAGATAAGAAAAATGACGTAAAGCCCAGGGTGTTTTCGAATTCGTTCTTTTATCAGGATTTTTTGGTTTTTTTAATATATTTAAAAATTTTCGAAAAATCGATGCAAAGTTACGCTAGAAAACAGTACTTTTGTCGACAGCTTTTGACAGGGGCTCGGAAAACCCGAGTTAAAAAATCGCGAGTTAGAAAAAACCCGAATTAAAAAACCCGAGTTAACTTTTTTTCAAATTCACGTCATAATTAGAATTAATTTCATCACATCTAAGACAATTGCTCGACCGACAATCCCAACAAATATGATAGAAAACAGACAAAACATTCAAACAAACAACTATACAAAGAAAAAGAAAATGGCAAGATGAAGAACAAAGCCTAGAGTCAGGTGTGGTACCAAGAGTAAGCACTCTCTGGCGCCTGCGAGCCACCCGTCATCTTTACCAAAGAAGAAATAGTGTTGATCAGATATAAATATTTGAAGAATTGCAGTAAAGTCGACAATGAAAATAAAAATTACAGTTTTGTCGAGACCTCAGAGACATGTAAAAAGGTGTCGTTATGGTTTTGACCGCCCGACTACGAATATTTTTTATGTTGGAACAACTGGAACAATTTGTGGTGGTAAAGTCGACATGAAATAAAATTTGCACCTTCATCGTTGACCAAGTCGACGCTTTCTTCGCCGCCATCTCCGGCATATAAAAAGCTGTCGTGGGTTTTGACACGCCCGAACGCTATCGAATATGATTTTTTTTATAAACATTTGAACAATATTGTGGTAAAGTCGACATGAAATAGAAATTGCAGTTTTGTCAACATTTTAAGTCTGTAAAAAGCTGTCGGGGGTTTTTACATCGTGCGAACTAAATTTTTTATAAATGTTTTGTTAGTTGTAGTAAAGTCGACATTAAATAAAAATTGCAGATTTGTCGACATTTGCTTCCCGCCACTAAAGCAAGTTTCATACCAGACCTTTTCCTTTTTCACTTTTTAAACACTCGTTCTTGAAACTGGTGCAACACAAGGAGACTGAGGAGGAAGTTGTTCCAATGTTTTTCCCATAAGCCTTTGCGGTCGCGTGGGAACAAATCAAGATGTGTAATCTGTGCCAAATAAATGAAGGAAGAAGAATGTCGACCTGAATGAACCCTATCAAAGTAAGTATAGTTTTTTTCATAATTATTATGTCATCTGTTGATTATACTTAAGAGCTACACTTGAAATTGCATTCAAGTATGCTTAAATTGAAGTCTAGAATGGCATGTATCAATAGAAATTTTACTCGTAGAGAATATCAAAATGTTCAACACTGTACTGTAGATTGTGTTATCTCACCAAAATCAACATTTTCTCCATCTGAATTGCGTCAAATAAGGTTGTTGGGAATAATATTTCCCAAACTTGATGTAGTTTTCATAATAGCTATGTACAAACTCAATGAAAAGGACTTCAAAAAGATAATTCGATATTTTGCAGTTTTGGAAGTCTCAGGAATCTTAGATCTCTAAGCTACAGGAATCTTGAATCCAAATCTAGAATGGCATGTATCCATGGAAATTCTGCTCTTCGAGAATACCAAAATACTCAACACAACACTACCGAATGGACCAAATGTGTAACCTCACCAAAACTTCAAGATCCAACACTTTCTACGGGTGAATTTTAGTTGGGAGTAGCATTTCCCAAACTTGATTTAGTTTTCATAAAGGCAATGTACAAACTCAATGGAAAGGACTTCAAAAAGACGATACAGTTTTGCAGTTTTGGAAGTCTCGGGAATCTTGAATCAAAATCAAAATCTAGAATGGAAACTGCTCATCAACGTGTGTAAAATTTAGACCTCGATTAGTGTTTACGGGTCAACTTGGATTCAATCTAAGCTACCACGGCGTTATCAATCATATTTATGATTTAGCGCGAGACGTGTGATGTCACAGTTTCATAATGGCTGATAATGAGATTAAAATTATGTAGCAGAGAAAGAACAATATAAAAGGGGTTGCGCGCGTTTCAGAACTCTTCCGTCCCTCCACTCTGTTTGCATAGCAAAGACATGCGAGAGACGAGAGTGACAAAAAAAGCCGTAAATGTCATGTTTATAAGTTGCGAAGCGATCCAGAGCTTCCTCGATTATTGCAAGTTGTAAACAAAAAATTTAACGCCGTATATTAAAGTATGGTGAAAACACTATAACACTCTCAGGGGATCTTGAATTTAAAAAGAGTTGTCGCAATAAACAGACTGTACCCTTATAATCATAAAGGTTGGCGAGTCCAGTCAAAAAACACAGATTTGATCTGTAGCGTCATGCTTCACCTTACACCTTTACTTTACAAAATGGAGAACGTTTTACAACAAACCAAGGAAAATGTCAAAATTTCTGAGAGATCATTCTTTTTGCATACTTACTATCATGTGTAAAAATACAGAAAAAAGGAAGAAAGGCATAGTACAGACCTTATGCTATTTGCAATGTCATGTCTGAATGAATAAAAAACTCTGAGAGCAGACTTCAGTATCAAACAATGACATGATAATATTTAGAATCCACTTTAACTAATTATACATGTGATTTATTGTTTTAATGTTAGAGTTTTTAATTATTCAATATGAAATCGTAAATAACAAAAGGTCTATTCTATAATTTTTTTGAAATAAGGCACAACAATTTTCATTTATTGTTCTACAGAACAATAAATTCAAAGAATACAGTATGGGACAGTCCTGGTCAGCAAGTCAGCATATAATAAAATTAAATTTCTGAAAATCTAGGGTCAGAAGGTCAAGATCTAAAAAATTTGTAGCATTTTGAAGCACCAGACTTTTTCCTTTTTATTGATGAATGATATTTTTGGGATGAATTTACAAATTGATTTTCAACTTGTTCAGTTGCAAATTCAATATTATTATTTTTTCTATTTTGAAATATTATCATTTTTTCTATTTTGAAAAAATAGGGTCGGTCAGGCCTGTAGTACAACAAATTAATTTGGTCTCACCTAATTCCAAAAAGAAAAACTTTCAAGCCAGGGAAACTATTTCATTTTTCCAGGGAAACATTTCATTTCATTCAACAAAAGAATGCAAAAAAGGAAAATTCATGACAAAAGTATTAAACCACATTTTAAACGCATGCAAAGGAAAGTTAATCTTTCACGACAAAAGTTTTCCAAGTTTTAAATGCATGTTGAAAGAAATCTCCATATTCATGACAAAAGTATTCCACATTTTGAGCGCACGTGGAAAAAAATGTCCAAATTCATGACAAAAATATTCCACATTTCAAACACATGCGAAGGAAAACTTCATAGTTCATGAAAAAAGTTTTCCCCATTTTAAACGCATGCAAAGGAAAAGTTAATAGTTCATGACAAAAGTTTTCCCTTTTAAACACATGCAAAGGAAAAGTTAATAGTTCACGACAAAAGTTTTCCCCATTTTAAACGCATGCAAAGGAAAAGTTAATAGTTCATGACAAAAGTTTTCTCCATTTTAAACGCATGCAAAGGAAAAGTTCATAGTTCACGACAAAAGTTTTCCCCATTTAAAACGCATGCAAAGGAAAAGTTAATAGTTCACGACAAAAGTTTTCCAAGTTTTAAGAGCATGTTGAAGAAAATCTCCTAATTCATGGCAAAATTATTCCACATTTTGAACGCATGCAAAGGAAAATCTCCAAATTCATAACAAAAATATTCAACATTTTAAACGCATATGCGAAGAAAGAGTTCATAATTCACGAAAAAAGTTTTCCCCATTTTAAATGCATGTGAAGGAAAAGTTAATAGTTCACGACAAAAGTTTTCGCCATTTTAAACGCATGCAAAGGAAAAGTTAATAGTTCACGACAAAAGTTTTCCACGTTTTAATAGCACGTTGAAGAAAATCTCCAAATTCAAGGCAAAAGTATTCCACATTTGGAATGCATGCAAAGGAAAGTCCATAATTCACGACAAAAGTCTTAGAATTTTAGAATTTCCCTTACCGTTTTCACTTACCGGATGACTGGATGAGTGTCATTATTGTTGTAGTGTAGAAGAAGCACCAAGTAAAATTCAATCATCAATAATCGTCAATTTCGCTACCAGGTTCAAATTTTTATACTTACTTACTTGGATAACTTGGAAACAAAGGACCATAAACGATTCTTCTTTGATGCTGACAGTCATTGTTTATTTTTCAGATTTATCCACAGATATTCAGGCATATTCAGTCACTTGTCTTGTCACCATAATTTATGTAAATATACAGGCAAAACTGCATTTAGTTTTTTATTATTCAAAAAACATTTCAACAAATATTTTTCAGCATAAGCCTTTCGTTTTATTAAAAAACATCATCAGTGCATATACAAGTAAAACGTTCAAAATAAAATGTTATCAAATTTATAAAAAAAGCTAAAAGTAGAGATAATTGCACTAATACTCATGAGAGTATACAAGGTATTGTTGCAAATATCTCTAGGTAATTCCATGTCTAAAAAGTTGTAAAATTTTCGTTTCAATTTGATTGTTTAATGACGGGTTTATAATTGCTATTATTGAAGCTTCAAGATTCTTTCTCTCTCGGGTATGCTTTGGAGCTGATGAGAGAATTCTCCAAGTAAATGCGTGATCATTGTTACTTTTTAAGTGTTTTGACGGTTCAGATTTTCCGTTTGATGAATCATGCTCGGCCCATCTAATTTCAACATTTCGAACAGTTTCCCCCACATATGTCTCACCACAGCTGCATTCGCCGAAATAAATTTTACAAGATGGGTGAAGATTTTGACTTTTGACTTTAAACAAACTTTTAACTTTCCTTGTTTGCCATTTTATCATGAGACGAAATTTTTCATTTGTGAAGATGTGAAACTTTTCCATAAACCTTTTCGAAAGTTCTTCATTTTCTGGCAGAATGGAATGTTTACGGAAACAAACTTTTTGGGTAATTCGAACAGGTTTTCGAGTATGATCATATCATTCTGCTCTTTTTCATGAAAATTCTTAACAACACTTGCTACAAATCTTGAAGGGAAACCAGCTCTTTCAAACTTATCAACTACAATTTCCTTTTCCATTGAAAAATCTGATGCAATATTCTTTGCTCGATGTAGGTCAACATTCACAGCATTTCGCTTAAACTTTTTGGGAATTTTTGATGACCAATGGACTGGAACCTTTTTATCACTCCGAAATACTGATGTGCTAATTTCGCCATTTTCATACGTTAATTTGGTGTCAAGGAATTTTTCGGGTTTCACTTCAACTGTGAACTTGATATTTGGGTGATAGTTATTCAGACTCTCGAGAAGGGTATCCGGTTCATCTTTATGTCGTTTGATTATTGAATCATCGACAAACCTTTTGTAAAACTCTGGTTCGGTAGGGGTTATGACATCTTTTCCAACTTCGTCATGTAAATGTTGGCGAAAGTAACTGACAATGGACCACCCATAGTGCAGCCATCGATCTGTTTGTAAAATTTGTCGTTGAACATAAAAAGACTATCAGTGGATTAATTTTAGAAGTAAACGCTTGAAAATTGTTTTTGAAGCAATGGGTTTGAGTTTCTTTCCATTGTAGATTTGGTCAATAATATAATCGATTGTTGGACGTACCGGAACATTTGTAAATAGACTTTCAACATCGTACGAAACAAACTCCTCCGAATCATTCAATGGCGGTAAATTTCTTATCATTGAAGGGAATTTTTGAGTGTCTTTGATCACGTAGTCATTTTCGTCAACCAAAGGTTTTAAGTAGTTTGCGATAACTTGAGACGCGTTGTATGTTGCAGTACAAACTTGAGCGATAATAGGACGAAACTTCAAGTCGTTTACGTTGATTTCCGTATTGCTTTTGAACTTATGCTTTTTTCCTAATCCATACAATTGCGCTGGTTGATTCAGTTTAATCATCATGTAGAAGGTGTAGACAACTCTCTTTGTTCTTGAACCAGCAGAAGAAGGACTATGCTGGCAAGAAGAGAAAGTTTTTTGTAGGTAGGCAATAGCAACCGGTTCAAATGAATAAACGCGCGGGAAAACGGGGAAAACAAACCAATCATAGAAGTTCTCTTGCTGCAATATGAGGATTTAGTGCGAAAACGGAGCGATCTGAGGAAACACGAGAGTCATGTAGCAGTGCACGAAACAAAAAAGTTTAGCCATATAGGGCAATTTAGTATATCGCGCGCACATTTTACCAAACGAGATACGCGCTGCGCGAGCAAATATACGGGCAAAATGGAACAGCCAACATTTTGGTTTCTGCTGAGAGACATAGCCTTCAACAGCTAACTTCCTTCTTGCCGGTGGTGCATAGAGCAATAACTAAAGATTCTAGCTTTTTACTTTCGCCAATTTAAGCCTTTGATGCGAGAACTAAGGCAAAAACTGTGATATTTTGCTACTTTTTTACTTTTTCTTCTGATTTCTCTCCATCTAGTATTAAAACAGTAAAAATGAAAAGGGTTTGTGTAATTCGCGATGCGCGATCCAACAATTCACTATGCACGATGCACGATCCATGCATAATTATGTTAATTATTCTAATTATGCATTTACAGGTTTTCGTAATCACATAATCTAAGTTTTTCTTTTGTGTTTATAAAAAATTTATGTAAAATATGCATAGACGTTCTCTCGTTCTCTTTACCGAGCTCTCTACAATTATTATTCTTTTACCCGAGCTTTTTTTCAAAAAAATTATCTGCGCATCTTGTAACCATAGTAACCAACCACCAAAATGTAATACGTTCTCATCAATTATACATTGATTGTTTATTGAATGTAATTTGTAAGTTGAATGTTTTTTTATTCCCCATGGCTCTAATATGTTATATGACGTCAAAAGCACCAAGAAAGCAATCCAAGGCATCCTTCGACATGCACCAGACGGGCCAGGCGGGTCAAGAAGTGAAAAGAAGAAGAAGCAGAAACCTAAAGCGAAAAATAAGTGCTCGTAAAGCTCACACATATTTTTTTTAAAGTTTATAATTTTAACTGAAAATGAAAATTGAAAATTCCTCTATTCAACGTGTGTCATTTATTTCTTCAGTGTTATCTTCCATTGTATTGTGTAAGCAACCGAATGTACCAATTTAGAAACAGTGCACGTATACAAAACGCCTTCAAAATCGTGTCCAGGTGACAAGTTGAAACAACAGAAACAAAAATAAGATATTTTGTCGTGCTTTTTGTTTTTCATCTGTTTGTTAATCAAATTCTTTTGTCCATTAATTTAAACATGTTTTTACTAACGCTACTGAGGCATTTACTTAAGACGTCTGAACTAACATCTTGACGATTATTAAAGAGGATGTCTCTGGCAACATCACGTTAAGACATCTCTGGCAACATCGTGTTAAGATGTCTCTGGCAACATCGTGTTATAGACATATTGTGGGACATCTTAAACCGACGTCTTACAAGTCTTTCAAATTACGATCAAACTTCGACGTTTTTCGGACGTCTGAAGACGACGTCTTAACGATGCCCACTGGGATGAAGGTAATCTAATAGTTATGTGGAGGGTTTTTTAACTCGTTGAGGTCAAAAGGTGATGTAGAACACCTAAGAGGGTAGTTTTGATCCCTACTGAAGTCAGTTATTCCTGGCAAGGAATCTAGAAAGTAAAACCTAACTAATTGAACCATAAATTGAAAAGCCAGCTTACAACTGTCAATGAAGGGTTTAAAAGTTTATTTAACAGGCTTAAACCTTTTTTTAGAACACGAATGACACCTTTTAGTTCATATTTCACCCGTTTAGAACCTTCTAAAGTGCTTCTATGAAGCGCTATCAAAGTTGCATGACTTTACTTAACTCAATTCTACTTTTTCTCGAATACTAAGTTGATATTTGAGCTTACAGCAGTCAAACTAAATAACGACAAGATATTAGATTTTAACACAAATCTTTGTAAAGAAATAGGCAAAAAACGATAAATTGATGTATAGTCAATCGTCTCATATATGTTCTTTAAAGCAACAAGTTTTCATATCAATAAAACAATAATGATGAGTCAAAACTATTTTTAAAAATGTAGAACTTAAAGTTTCATGCTTACAATCATCAGCTACATAAGATACAAGTTTGATCTAATTGAAAAAATTCAAAATTCAAACATTGCTAGAATCGACAAGTCGTAAAAATTAATGAGTAATGAGTAATTAGAAAAAATAAAATTATAATTCCCATGTGAACATGTCCAGTCTTTTGTTTTATAATGCTTGAACATAAATTTATTCATGTGACGACATTTAGATACGATTTCGGATCTTTTGTTAAGTAATTCGTCTTTGTTTTCGAATCTCAGGATTTCTAATTTTTCTTGTAAACAAAGGCGGCACATTTTAGAGTAGGATTTGACCCGTTTTTTGATAGACCATTTTAACGTCGGGACAATATTCTTTTCTTTTAAGGCCCAAATATACGTAGACAGTGTTGTACTGTTTTTGTACTTAGCGTTGTTGATAGATTGCTTGTGCTCATTATATCGCTGCTTGAATTCTCTTTCGGTAAGGCCAATGTATGATTTCTTTTCATGGTTAGGTGCTGTAACTTCACATTCATATACAATGGATTTGGTTTTGCATTTGTTTTGTAACGGACATGCATTTTTATTACGACAGTTGCAATGTTGGTTATTGTCTTCAGGTTTCGATAAAATCTTTTTACTGTGAGAGTTTATAATAGAACGGACGTTCAGGCCAGTCTCACAAGAAAATCTACAAAATAAGTAGATGTATAAATTTTCTTAATTCTACGGACGTCTGTAGAATTACGGCACTCGTTAATATCGACATATAATGTAGAATGTAGAATTCAACTGATTTTGTAGATATTCTAGAACGATTTCACTTTGTGCGCGCTCGAGACTCGAGCTCCAAACCCCTGACCCAAGAACTTTTGTAGTGACGAGTAAACAGTCTAACTGACGAGTAAGGCTAACTGTCTAGATCGCTATTTATACGGTTAGGAAGGTTTTTCCTACATTTGTTGAGAGGTTTTTGTTGTACGGAGGGTTGAACCATATAATTTTTCGCTTTCTTGATCGACGGTTTTCTGTATTTTGGTAGGTATTTTCAAATGATAAGTTGATGTTTTTGTAACCGCTTGCTTAAGTTCTGCAGCCAAAAGAACAAACCGTTGCGTATTATTTTCATTTTGTCAGATTTGTACGTTTTTGTCATTGAGGTGATAACATCCCTAAAGTTGTCATTCCAAGAGAGTTTTTTCACCCTTCGAAATGTTTTTTGACCACTGTTAAAACATCATCGAAAAATCTTTATTTTGAAAACAGACATTCCAAATTCATGAAATTTAAACATTTTTAAGTTAGGCTTAGCAAAATGCAAGAAATAGTATTTTCTCCTTTATTCGTCAACAAATCGGATGATCAGTGGCAGCTGCTCCTTGTCCATTGCTTCAACTCCCAAAACAGAAAAGAATCTCATTTTTTTTATTTTGCTAACAAGCTGGGCGACTATATCATCAACAATTGATTTCAACAATTCATTTTGAATGTTTTTGGCTAGATAATGGGCGTTCTTTGGACAAGTCTCGATATGCTCTTCAAGCACAGGACAGTTTTGTTCAACAAACAATCTGATAATAGCCAAAAAGTTACCAGGATTGTCGGTGGTCAAGCTTTCCCTGATTGCCAAAGTTGGGTCACCTTCCTCTTTACGAGAGATTCTATTATACTTATATTTCTTAGCACAGCCTGTTTAAAGGAATTGTTTATTTGAGAAGCAATATTCAATTCTAGATTCTTTTTCATATTGATGAAATCATTCATGTCACTGAATGCTTTTTTGTGATGTGGACAAGATGCTGCATGTTCATCAAATTTTGTGATAGCGTTCTTCCAATCACGAAACGGAAACGAAACGACTATAAGTTGTTGGGATTGTTTTTTTCCAGAGAGAGCACACGCAATGCAGTATGCACCATCAAACCTTCTCGAATAAGACAACCATGGATACTTCTTGAACCAGCCATAATTAAATCTTTGTCTAGATTTACTGTCGTGTACTGGAAATGTAAAATTTTTCGGGGGTTTCCAAACTTCTTCAACAAGAAGTTTCTTCTTCTCAACAGACTCTGTGCAAAGAATCTCAAGGTCCTTATTGTCGTCAATTTGTGATATGAGGGCTGGAAAGGTTTTTTTAATTCTTATAATATCTACTTGGAATACTAGTGATGACGTGTAGGTGAATTCATATCGACATCTACGTGACTTTTGAAGTTTGCTACAAAAATAAAGAAATTGTATTAAGTCAAATAGATTGAAGGAAAAACAAGTTGAGATTTCTTTCAAAGGACCTGGGAAGAGTGTGGTTTATACAATATTTATTAAGATACACCTTTGCTAGTGATATTGGTTGGAGATTGACTTTTACGTGTAGGTGACTTCATTTTGACATTTGTGTTACTTGTGAAGTTTGCTACAAAAATAAAGAAATTGTATTGAGTCAGGTAGATTGAAGGAAAAGCAAAGTTGAGATTTCTTTCAAAGAACCTGGTAAGAATTCGATTTCTGCAATATTTTTGAAAATATAGAACAACCTTGTTTACCCTTTGGTTGGTTGAAGGATTTGTCTATCCTTTCTTTGGTCTTTACCACTGGGATTTTTGTGGACCACACGGTTAGAAGGTTCATTCATTCCTCTGTCTTTGAAGTCCTGATAAATCAACTGAATTGGTAGCTGTAGGGAGAAATGAAAATGAAAACATCTTTCGAAAATTATTGGAGAAGAAAAATAATGCTGATCAATTTGTTTTCAAATGACGCCATACTTGAATCTCCAGATTGAATAAAGTTGCTTGGACAGAAATTCTTGATTTCTTCACACTGACAGCACTTATATTGAAAATTATTAGAAATAAAAAGTAACCTGAATAACACTGGCAACGGCCATTACATATGTATGAATGAATACGAATGATAGCCAATTGAAATTTTTGGAAATATGATTGGCTTCAGCTTGCAATGAAATTATTCTATCCTTAGTGGATGCAAGCATCTCACAGCCAATGTCTGTCATTGCTTCGACAAAAAAACTGTTTGATGTAACGTTTGTCTGGATTTGTGATAATTCATCAAAAAACTTGATGAATGCATTCCAGGAAGCATTGGAATAAAGTTCAGCACCAGTTAGACACCGTAAAGAAGAAGCCAATTCCTCTTTACCTATCAATGTCATGGATATGGCATGAAAAAGACAGTTTCCATCATCAGCACTCACTCTAAAAAAAGAATTTCATTTCATTTCATATTTATAGTCCAGGAAAAAATGGCCAAATCCCACCTTGAATGGGACTTTGTGAGCCATGGTTTTTTGGCTTCCTATATACCTCTAGTTTGTATTTTTTGATGTTTTTCAGACTGAATAGGTGATAAAAGGTTCGTACCAGGCTTTTAATGGGGGTCTCTATCAATTTTGTACAACAGATTTGCTAGTGGGGTAGGGCACTTTGAGGGCTGATATCAGCCGAAATACTTGCATTATGATTATGAAACTTTGCACACATCAAGCAAATATGTTCAAAGACATTATTTGAAAGTTTCAATAAAAACTGACCATCGATGTGTATTTTACAGACCAGAATATCGAAAAATTGCCCAAAAATAGTTTCTCTGATACCTTGTTTTAGAGCTTTTTTTACATTATTACAAGTTAGATAGGATCTAATGAAAGACATTAGAAATATTGCATAGTCAACATAATTTTCTTCAATGAAAAATATCAGAAATATTAAAAACGTCAATTTTACAGACCAGGGGAATTTCAGATTCTGGGTGGAGTAAGACTGGTTAGACGTGGGATATTGAATGAAGTACGTTATTTATTGCAATGAAACTTTGTAAACATCAAGTTAAAATATATAAAAAATAATTTGGGATAGCGTGTATTTTACAGACCAGAATATTGAAAAATTAACCAAAAAATGCCATAATTTTTCAAAAAACTCATTATTAGCTGCATTGAAGGGCTGAATGAAATTTATCTTGAAATTCTTTCTGTCAGTTCGTAATTTTCGTAAAATTTATGATTTTCCACAATTCAAAAACCGCTAAAATCATAAAGAAATCGATTTTACAGACCAAAAACTTGAGATAATTAGTGCTTTGAGGTTTTTGACCACTAAAATCTGATGAAGTGGTTTAGTTGCGATTATGAAGCAGGTTGGTTTAAATATTAGAATCACATTGCCAAAAAACTAGAAAATAAAGAATTTTTTTCATGCAATTCACAGGACAGTAAGTATATTAAGAAATTTAGTTAGGAATTGCATTTTTAACAGAAACACAAATAACAGAGGCCTTTTAAACTTAAAATCATGGCATTTACGCCCATGAGTATTCAATGTTTCCATGTGGATCCCAACTCTGAGCAATCTGGGAGGTTAACCCTTGCCATTGATGTTCGCCTCCACATCACAGCAATGTAAACTGTACGTAGAAAATGTAGATGTAAACCGTCTCTGCATGGCGGAAGTGTACTCAGGTCAGTAATTTTGTTTTGGTTGCAGAACTTCTTGAAAAACGCTGCGAATCTGGCTTCATTAACTGTGACCACTTTTTTCGGCGCTTTGTATAGTCTACAAACGAGTTCTTCTACTGTTGCGAGCATTTCTTCAGTGACGTTGAGATCGTTTCCAAGGTTGGAGAAGAATTTGAGCAATTTAGGTGAATCGATCATCGTCTTCCAACAGTTGGTTTTACTCTTTTTAAAAAAAGACGAAACATAATCGTTTCCTGTAAATGCATGCATTCCGATAAGGGCTTTCTTGTAGTTAGGGTTGATTGAATACTGATGCAACCATTCTTGTTTCCGATTGATGCCACTACCATAGTCATACAAAACTCTGTGGGAATGCTTCTCTGGAATGAGGGACAGCATGATAACGCATATATCTGTGTCAGCCGACGAATTTTTGATAATATCGGTGCCTTTGTCTGACGATTCGAGTATTTGCAGGGCATGTAGAATAACTTTGGTGTCTCTCTTGGACACTCGTGAGATTCTCGTCCATTCTCGTTTGTCCTCTGTTGACATGGTATGTTTTGGTGTCACCAGACAGATATATTTCCTCGGTGTTGAGGAGTTTCAGGACCTTTCCTTTGCTTTCAATGATGTAATCAAATAAGAGATTGATGAAATTCGTTTTGTTGTCATCATTCAACAAGAAGGTGTTAAGGTTGGTGGGCAGCTTGCTCTTGACGGAACCGATGATGATTTTTTTTTGAAGATCCTCTTTTTTCCGTTCACCACCTTTGATGCTACATGAGCGGTAGGTATCAGCAACGATATCAATTCGTCGGTAGTAAAGTTCTCCAATGTAGTTAGAAACTTCTTGATGAGGTCCTCATATGTGCCACCAGAGATGCCAGACAGACATGTTCGCAAGTGGGCAATCATGTCGATGATGTAGCCGATAGTAATGCTTTTATCAGCTTTTGGTGGGACATACGCTTTACGTTGAGTGATAATAGATAGCAGCGAACTTTTTGTGGCTGGCCGCTTTGTTTCATCTGGAGTGGCCAAACTCAAGGGGACATGATAAAGAGGATAGCACAGAACCACTTCTAAGTTGATCGGCCGATTTGTTTTTGTTGAGATGGGATAGGTAATTTGGGGATGCGGTCTTGGACGGCTATACTAGACGAAAAAAGACGGTTGCTTGCAAATTCGTCTGCACGGATCTTCCCATTCTTTTGGATTTCGAGTAAAGAATCGTCTTCCAAAGAGTCACCAGAACTTAAGATCAATAACTTGTCATGATCCAAATCAGGCAGAGCGAAGGGATTTATGTACGTCGTTTCGATCACACTCATGACATCGTTTATCCTCTTTTCATCTTTATTGACCTCCCTCTGCCGCAATGGTTTGTATTCGGATCTTCCAGTTTTGATCTTCTTTCGTCATGTGTGATAGGATGGGCATAATAGTCTTTAAGGTTTATTGGTACTGGTACTTCATCTCGAAATTCAATCGGGACAATATTTGGAACATCCATTTCCTAAAATAAAGGAGCATCAAATATTTTTATTCTTGTAAAATAATCCAATGAAATTGAGTGAATTAAACAAGAGGAATCTTGTTTAAATTTGACTTACAAAAACTTCAAGACTAAATTGACAATTTCCTCTTTTCCATAAGTCGTTGCCAAAATGTTTACTACGTTAAGTGAAGAAATTTTCACTGAATTTAATTTCTCGATTTTGGGTGTCAACCGCGAAATTAAGCATAATTCTTATCTTATCAGATAAGAAAAACTTTCTAAGCACATTGAAAAATCATCTTCTAGCGAAAAGAATTCTCCTTTGCTGCTTAACTGCAAAATAAAATTCCGGAAATTGTTTTGAAATGGCCTGTACCGCAAAATTAAATTCCTTGAAATTTTTAATTTTCAAGGTCTGAACCATATTAAATGCTGTGAAGATTTCTTTCCTTATAGTATATTCAATCAGATGAAATAGGAATCTCAATTTCAAACACGAATAATTCAACAATAGGCAAGATTAAAGCTTACAAAACTTGGAGCTTTGTCTACTGATGGTTTTTTAAAGCAACCATCGTAATCATCCCAGTATTTCTTCGATAATTCAGGCTCGCGTTTGTTTACATATTGCACAAATGTGCAGGGGGTGTCGCATACAAACATTGCAGATGGGTGTTTCAAGGAAAGCCAAAGATCAGCAGCATCCCTAACTGACTCAGTTAGAGTCATCAACTTGGAACACAGAGTTGTCTATAAAATAATAAATTAATGAAAAAAATAATAGAACTAAATCTATTTTGTTAAGTAATAATTTTATAATAATTCCCCAGGCGTTTAAAATTTGGAACAACAATAGCAAGTATATCAAAGAAACTAAGAAATAAGAAACACACCAGTATCAATCATGTTTCGAACTAGTAGTTAAAAAATACTAACCCCATGAGGGCATACGAAATGGTAGAATCCACCTGTGTGTCCAGCTGATTTTACAAACTGATGGCAAGCTGATTTTCCAACAAGAATACTTGCATACAATTATTGCAACATAACTTGTAACAATGCCTTGAAGTAAAAGATTTTATTTTCTTTAAACTTCTATCTTAAACGTATTTATTTTTGCATGTATTTCTTTTTGCATGTATTTAATTTTGAAAGTTTTTTGATGAACATTTTTGAAATTGACTGTTTAAATTCCAAAATCCAAACTCGCAAAATTAAATAAACACATGACAATCTTTTAGAATAGGTTATAAATTGCGAAAAATTTGAAAAAAAGAATAAAACAAGATGGAGTTCACAAGAAAGGGATAATTCATATTTCTTTAGAAATACATCGATCTAACACAATAACAATAATAATAATAACAACAACACAATCATAAGTCATGTTTAAGCTGTTTTTAGCTAATTGCAATTGTTTGCAATTGTTTTGTTTAATGAGAGACTTGAGATCAAAGAGAATCAAAAACCATATGATATATTTTTCTTGGTTTTCTAATAAGCGCCGCGTCTAGAATCCAAATGCTTACTAGACAATCAAAAGGTCATACTTCTTTAAAATAACAAAATTTTTAGACAAAGAATTACGTTATCATCACAACCACTTGTATGCTGGAATGTACCAAATTCTATCTCTACAGCTACCTAGATAATTTTAAAGGCAAAAGTATTTGTTCAATTTTCACAAAACATGTCACATTTAGCATATTTGAACTTGTTTTCAATTTTAGGCAGAAGAACTTTACTTTTTGGTAGTTATGCGATAATAAGATAACCTATTGCCTGGAGATTGCATGAAGAACTGTGCAACATAGTGATCTTTCATTAGAACTTTTGTAATATCGGGATTATTTCTCCTTAAGTAATGCTCATAAGGGGATGAAATTTTGTATATGAAGTCTCCTTATAGCAATGTAAAAGTAGCAAAAAAAGTCTTTTGGTACATTAAACCGTTCACCAGTTATTGGGCACTTTCGTTTTCGAGAGATCCCTCTATCCTGTCCTCATCCTGGTTGAGATCCCTCTAAATCAGAATCAAGATAATTCCGGATAGGAAAGGGCTAGAGACTTGAAAATTTCACAGAATATACTTATATTTGTCTTCTAAAGGATAAAAGGAAAAGAAAGCATTTCTTCTCAGTTAATTTCCTAAAATTTGGCTAAACAAGGAAATTTGAATCCCATTAATCCAATCAAAGATGGCCGTGCAACAATTGTTTTAACTGGTTCAAATTATTTTTATTTTCAAGCACTCTTGTGACTCTCTAACTTTGCTGTTGAAAGCATACACAATAAAATAAATTATTTTAAATATTTGTGTCCTGCCAAGCGATTTCCATAACACCCGATTTAAACCGGTTATCGAAAAACCGATCTTTGCACCGGTGCCGATCGTTTGTGCAACCCGTTCAAACCGATCTAAACCGGTTTCAAAAAAATCTGAAATCTCAGTCAATGAGAACCGGTTGCTACCAGTTTGGAAGAGAAGAACACCGGTTTTGCAATAGATTTCGGATTCAAAATCAATAAAGAAAAAAAGGCACATATAAAGAAATAAAAAGAAAAAACTATTGTAATATTGAAATAATCTCAAGGGTTGTGGAACTCATTCATGACAAATTTATTGTTACTGGAATTTATATGGTAAACAGGACGAGGATTTGGATTTGACATTATTTGGTTTTGAGGAAGTGTTGTTGATGATGTAGTTGTTGGACGGTTTAATTTTAATTGGTTTGTTGGCTGACATTGTGTTGTTTTGTGCAGGAATTGAGCTCAAAGGCTTCACCGTATGTTGGATTAAACGTTCCAACAGTTCAGCTCGTTCCTCTAAATGTCTGCGTTCTTCCCTGTATTGTTGCCGCTTATGGTGCTATTCCATTTTAAGGGCCTCCCTGTATTATTGTAGGGAGAAATTTGGGAAATTTCCACCAGTTGGATGGTTATTTGCAGCCAATTGGATGAAATTGTTGCCTCTACCTCTGCCTTTTCGTTTTAAAGATCTTGATTTTGTTCACCAGTTATTGGGCACATATGTTTTCGAGAGATCCCTCTATCCTGTCCTCATCCTGGTTGAGATCCCTTTAAATCAGAATCAAGATAATTCCGGATAGGAATGACACCCGATTTAAACCGGTTATCGAAAAACCGATCTTTGCACCGGTGCCGATCGTTCGTGCAACCCGTTCAAACCGATCTAAACCGGTTTCAAAAAAATCTGAAATCTCAGTCAATGAGAACCTGTTGCTACCAGTTTGGAAGAGAAGAACACCGGTTTTGCAATAGATTTCGGATTCAAAATCAAAAAAGAAAAAAAGGCACATATAAAGAAATAAAAAGAAAAAACTATTGTAATATTGAAATAATCTCAAGGGTGGTGGAACTCATTCATGACAAATTTATTGTTACTGAAATTTATATGGTAAACAAAAATCAAAAAAGAAAAAAAAGGCACATATAAAAAATAAAAAGAAAAAACTATTGTAATATTGAAATAATCTCAAGGGTGGTGGAACTCATTCATGACAAATTTATTGTTACTGAAATTTATATGGTAAACAGGACGAGGATTTGGATTTGACATTATTTGGTTTTGAGCAAGTGTTGTTGATGGTGTAGTTGTTGGACGGTTTAATTTTAATTGGTTTGTTAGCTGACATTGTGTTGTGTTGTTGTTTTGTGCAGGAATTGAGCTCAAAGGCTTCACCGTATGTTGGATTAAACGTTCCAACAGTTCAGCTCGTTCCTATAAATGTCTGCGTTCTTCCCTATATTGTTGCCGCTTATGGTGCCTTTCCATTTTAAGGGCCTCCCTGTATTGTTGTAGGGAGAAATTTGCGAAATTTCCACCAGTTGGATGGTTATTTGCAGCCAATTGGATGAAATTGGTTCCTCTACCTCTGCCTTTTCGTTTTAAAGATCTTGATTTTGTTCACCAGTTATTGGGCACTTTTGTTTTCGAGAGATCCCTCTATCCTGTCCTCATCCTGGTTGAGATCCCTTTAAATCAGAATCAAGATAATTCCGGATAGGAAAGGGCTAGAGACTTGAAAATTTCACAGAATATACTTATATTTGTCTTCTAAAGGAAAAGAAAGCATTTCTTCGCTGTTAATTTCCTAAAATTTGGCTAAACAAGGAAATTTGAATCCGATTAATCCAATCAAAGATGGCCGTGCAACAATTGTTTTAACTGGTTCAAATTATTTTTATTTTCAAGCACTCTTGTGACTCTCTAACTTATCTGTTGAAAGCATACACAATCAAATAAATTACTTTAAATATTTGTGTCCTGCCAAGCGATTTCCATAGCACTCGATTTAAACCGGTTATCGAAAAACCGATCTTTGCACCGGTGCCGATCTTTTGTGCAACCCGTTCAAACCGATCTAAACTGGTTTTAAAAAAATCTGAAATCTCAGTCAATGAGAACCGGTTGCTACCAGTTTGGAAGAGAAGAATACCGGTTTTGCAATAGATTTCGGATTCAAAATCAAAAAAGAAAAAACTATTGTAATATTGAAATAATCTCAAGGGTGGTGGAACTCATTCAGGACAAATTTATTGTTACTGAAATTTATATGGTAAACAGGACGAGGATTTGGATTTGACATTATTTGGTTTTGAGCAAGTGTTGTTGATGATGTAGTTGTTGGACGGTTTAATTTTAATTGGTTTGTTGGTTGACATTGTGTTGTGTTGTTGTTTTGTGCACGAATTGAGCTCAAAGGCTTCACCGTATGTTGGATTAAACGTTCCAACAGTTCAGCTCGTTCCTCTAAATGTCTGCGTTCTTCCCTGTATTGTTGCCGCTTATGGTGCCTTTCCATTCTAAGGGCCTCCCTGTATTGTTGTAGGGAGAAATTTGGGAAATTTCCACCAGTTGGATGGTTATTTGCAGCCAATTGGATGAAATTGTTGCCTCTACCTCTGCCTTTTCGTTTTAAAGATCTTGATTTTGTTCACCATTTATTGGGCACTTTTGTTTTCGAGAAATCCCTCTATCCTGTCCTCATCCTGGTTGAGATCCCTCTAAATCAGAATCAAGATAATTCCGGATAGGAAAGGGCTAGAGACTTGAAAATTTCACAGAATATACTTATATTTGTCTTCTAAAGGAAAAGAAAGCATTTCTTCGCGGTTAATTTCCTAAAATTTGGCTAAACAAGGAAATTTGAATCCGATTAATCCAATCAAAGATAGCCGTGCAACAATTGTTTTAACTGATTCAAATTATTTTAATATTCAAGCACTCTTGTGACTCTCTAACTTTTCTGTTGAAAGCATACACAATCAAATAAATTACTTTAAATATTTGTTTCCTGCCAAGCGATTTCCATAGCACCTGATTTAAACCGGTTATCGAAAAACTGATCTTTGCACCGGTGCCTATCGTTCGTGCAACCCGTTCAAACTCAACGGAAAAAAGGATAGAGAAAAAGGTTTCGAAATATTTCATATTTGAGCGCGGATGAACTTTTCGCTGGCTTCACTTACAACAATAAATATTAGTAATTCTGCCGTGAAAGCTTTTGCAAGTGTGACCACGAATTTTTGTTTTTATTCGGCTTATTTCACGTTTGGACGCTTTTGGGTCAGTGATTTCCTTTTCAATATGGCGATGAGCGTGCATTAAACTGGTGGTACTCAACTCAAGGCTTTTGAATGGACCTGCTGCCAATTTATTGGTCATGAGTGTGTTTCACTCACTATGCACATTCTGAAGAAGTATTGAAAAAGGTAACTTAATAATTCTTTTTAACTTTTAGAGGTTTTCCCACATTCAGACTTGAGAATTATGCACTGACTGTGACTGTTGATTTGAGACCCCCTTGTCCATGTGTAATGACTTTCACTACTGTATAGAGCTGAAGGCAAGTTCCTATGTAGACTAGCTGCATGTTCCTCAATCCATACTCTATCCCATCAATGGATATACATAAGAAAATCGATATATATTATAACACTGTTTACCATGGATGACTAATCGAATCAATAACCAACCGATTGATTCGGATAATTAATACGTAATTGATAACTGTTACCAATGGTAATAAATGACCAATCGATTGATCTCGGATAATCGATAGGTTATCGCAGTACCGTACCTATTTATTCTGAAATCTTGAGTATCTATCATGATCTTTGATTGTTTTTTTTTTTTATTCAGTTAATCAAGCCTGCCTTGAATATCTGATTATCGATTGTCTATCGATTATTGGAATCAATCGATATACAATCAATTGGTCAACATGAATTGGAAAAAGTTATAGATTGTATCGATTGGCAGAGTCTGGTTTAACACACACTCTCCCATTCAATACACTGATAATTCTTTCCATTTGATAATCATGTTTTTTTTTAAGGAGGCTCGATTGCTTATCGATTGATCGAATGATCATAAATTCTAACAAGATTAAAAAAACAATGATCAATCAATATATACAGTACTCAAGATTTTAGGCTCGATCAAATATCAATTATTGGGATTGGTTATCAACTAAATTGAATGGGACCAGACGTTACTACTCATTGTTAACCGGTTACTTTTTCGAAGCGGGCTACACAGCTTTTTGTGCAATGCAATTGGTTCTTTTCGCATGACGACGGGTCTTCACTGTCCAGAGTTGCCCGTGGTTAGGAAAATTCATTGTGACATCACTTTTTCAAAGGAAAATTAACAATGCGTTGACATCATTTCTCTCATTTTTTATTTCTGACGTCAGAAATTATAACAATTTTTTATCTCTTTTTGCTTGTTTTTTCGCTTTATTTTGCTATTTTTCCTGGATAAAGCGCTAAAAATCAATCGAAGCTGAAGGAAACGGTTAGCAAATACAATAATGACCGGTTTCTTTCGGGCTGTACTGAAAATATTGTCCTCGGTCAACGCAACAACCTCGCAAGCTCGGTCGTTACTTGACCTCAGGCAATATTTCTCAGTACAGCCCTCACTAACCAGTTATTATTGTATTGATAAAATCGACTATCAATTAAAATCGATAGCTAATCGATAATTAATCAATTGATTTTTTTATCGCTTAAAAACTTGCCTTGCAATACAAGGGTGAATCACGGTACAGGTTCAAGCCCTGATGGCTGCTATCAAAATCTCATCAACATTCTCCTGGGAAGATGATGAATGAGAAAGTAGCGTATCTCGACGTTTTGTTTCAAGGAGTATGGCGATGAGATTACCGTGATTCAGCCATGTAGATGCAAGACGGTCTTCTAAAAATTGGAGGTAGCCATGCTGAATGCCCGCCCACATTAACTCAACTGCATGGTTAGCGCAAGCTACAGTACAACTTGGCCTGGGTTAAATATAATAATAATAATAATAATAAACAGTGGTGTCAGTAGCATTTTTGCAGTACTCTTTTGCGCTTAAAGGGGGTCACTTTGCAATTTTTCGGGGAAAAAAATCCCCCCAAAATCATTTTATAATGAACCCCAATTTTATGAAATTTTCCTGAAAAAGTCCCAAACCAAAACCTTCATTCTCCTAGGGGTTTTTGGGAAAATCACCCCAAAATCACTTAATATTGACCTCCCTATTTTATGGATTTTCTCCCAAAGTACCAACTCCCCCTGCTTATTCCACCCACCCCTACAATTAAACACAAGAGTAGACACCGAAAAACGCATTAGTTCCACAGAAATTAGTTCCTGTGAAAAATATTGCTATTAAACTTGTTCTTGATCAGAGTAATTTATTCATCCATAATATACGTATGGGCTCTTTTAGTTTATAGTGGTTATAATGGAATTCGAGAATTGAAGAAGTCCTGGAAAAGATAAGATTTCTGAATGAAAACAGAAAGAGTAAAAAGATTTTGATGAATGAAAGTAAAGAATAGAAGTTATTTTCAAAGATCAGAGAAAGAGTGCTTGTTGATCATGTGCTAATTGAATTGCTAAGTTCTCTCCTACTGTAAACTAATTTTGTGACTCAAAAATATTCCTAATAACAAACCTGCCTGATTTTTTTTCTAAAAGGCCCTTTATAGCACCAGAAAGAATTTATATGCCCAATTACGAACATCATATCCTTTTGTAATATAATATAGGATGAAAAGTGAAAAAAGATTAAACCTCGTATCAAGAATATTTTGAAAATTATTTCTTTCTATCACTAGAATTAACAACACAATAAGTGTCAAGACACAAACAAAGCCTCTTTTAAAATACACTTTTGTCTTAAATACACTACACTTCACGTGTGTTTTGATTGGATCAAAATAAGTTTTTCAATAACAGAAATAAACAGACTGTAACCCTTATGATAGAGACCTTAGGCTAACGCTATGTTCTATTGAATAAGGGAAATTATTTACTTCAGCATATACAACACGGTTGTCCTTAGTTAAATCAAAACAGGATAATTATTTTCATCTTAAGGCAACATCTGTAATTAAATTTCGGTGTATTATTATTTTTCGATGGACCATCCTGATCACCTAACGTCTATCATAAAGGTTGGTGAGTCCAGTCTGAACACAGATTTGATCTGTAGCATCACGCTTCACCTTGTCTTGATAATTCTCAGATAAATTGAAACAAACAATTGCCAAACAAACTCTGGTACTTTTTCTTGATTTCAGAAGAAATACACGTGTAGATTTGGTCAAGCAATATAGTTACAAGAAAACCAAGAATGGATTACTGTATTATCAGAGATATCAAACTATCAGTTTTGGGCAAAAAAATAAAAATTCCATATTCCCAAGTCAAAACAATTTGAATTGAGATAAAAGTGAAACATTTAATAAAGACGTAAAAAATTAGAAATAAGCTCCCAAAATCTTCACGAGTAATCTCTTGTTCATTTTTCTTAACTAATTAAATCTAAACTTCTTGTGAGGCTCGCAGTTTTGAACCAAATCTCCAGATCTCAGAGTTTTTCTGCCACAAATTCAATGTGAAAATTTTTGTATAAAAACAAACCTACAGGGATAAGTACTGGGAATTCCCCAAAATTTTACCTTTTATAGATATCATAGCCTTTGTCAGTTACAAGAAAGTTCAGAATTTTATGGGGGAGGTACTGAACTAAACAGACCATTTTCTACAAGTTTTTAGGAATTTTTTAACAATTTCCTCAAAAATAAAATTCACATGGCTTTCACACGAAATCTCCAAGTTTTTAGAGGAACAAATTAACTGTCTCCAACTCTTGTTCTTTTTTTCTTTGTACAAAAGTTCTGGTCTGGTTTTACCACCTTCGATACATGGAAAATGAAAAGTGTTGACTTCAAGTATATATGAATGGATCCCTTTTAAAAAAAAGCATTTACCTTCTTATATAAACCATCTATCATCTGTATGCTTCCTTCTTCCCATTTCCATCAGCAAGTGCCAATGCCTGGCTTATCAATCTTTCCATTATTATTGGCATCATCAAGAGCTATTTTTCAACTTTTCAGAGAAGGGTCAAAAATGCATGAACAGAAACTTATACACGTTTTCCATCGATGAGCTAATGTTTTGATCGATTAAGGTATGTGGAAACCTTCTACACCACACCCGACTCTTTTATTAATAGCTTTCGATACAGATATATTTCAATAGTAAAAGTATATATTTTTGGAAAGCTTATTAAATTCTCTATCGAATGATACTGACAACATTAAATTTTGTCAATTTGACAAAGAAATAAAAGGTGACAAAGGAAAAATGACCATGTCATCTTCATAGAGTGATAATTCCCCTTATGTTGGCAATTTAATAAAGCTTTTTATATGATCATGATCCAGAAAAAAAATGAAAAACGCTTAGTTTTCGAATTATTCGATAAAACGTCAAAGAACGACAAAAAACATGAAAATAATGGCGATTTTTTGCTTTAAAGGGTCATAACTTTAGTTTAAGGCAAAAAGAAAGAAAAACGTGGCAACGTTTTTTAGATCTATCTTTCACGAGTACAATAAAGAAAAAATGAAGTCAGTAGCTCAGAGATAAGGGGACTTATTACTCGTGGAATGACCCTAGGTATCCCAATTTTCTGTCTTGAGATATCATCGATTTAAGTTTTCCCATTAATCTTTTGTTTGCACAAAGATTAAACAAAACTATTCATCAAACAACAAAAGATATAAATATGAAGTTCCTGTTCTTTCTAACATTTATTTACAAGAAAGATTTAATGAAAATATTCTTTTCTAAAAAGTTTCGCTATTGTATTTCGAAATAAATCAATATCCTTATTATGATACATTCATCTGTTTTGGTAACTTCTAAAGGGCTCTATTATGGACGAAAAGATAATGGGCACAAGATTGACTGTTCTAAGAAATTCTTATCAAGCAGCTGTTCTTATATAAAAAGGGCAAAACACAAATGTTCCCCTCTCTTCTTTTTTTGAACATTGTTTGGCGGTCTTATTGAACTAGGGAAGAGAGACATTTTATTTATAAACAAGAGAAACAAGGAAGAGTTACAAATTCTATCATATCATCCAAAATATTGGGAATTAATAAACAATAATTACATGTCTGGAAAGCTCTGGAAATTTTACATCAGATTAAAGAAAAAAACAATTTTCGATAAAAATTCCAAACGAAGGTTTCCACATACCTTAAGGTATGTGATTGGTTCTTAGTAGCTGTGACGTCAATGCAACCACGGCAACATCAGTAAAAAATTATCTTCCAGAAAATGAAAGCTTGCGAAAAAATAGTTGAAATTCAACTTGTTTTTCGCTGACGTCAGCGAATCTCAATCCTTTTTGCCAGGGCGATTCGAAACGACCATCAAAATTATAAAAAAGTGAGAATCAGGCCCTGGGAACGAGGTTGACTAAAAACGTCCGCTAAGGCGACTAAAAATAAATTAAAAACTTACGTTAAGGTGACAAAGAATGTACTAAAAACGTACGTTAAGGTGACAGCAAAATCTTATATGTCTTTGAAAATGTAAACGATGAAGGTTGCAGCTTAGTTTTAGGGATTTACTTTCTCTAAATATTTCTGAAAATGCTGCGTTACGGTAACTTTCTACTCTATGACGCTGTTTACCTTAAGTGGAAATTTTAAAATCATTGGTTTGATTACATTACACCCTAGAAGAAAGACCTCGTAGATTTTTTTCACGAACGGTCTAATTTTTGGGGTGTAAAGGTGACATTGTTGGGGTAAGTCGAAAAAGTAACTTTCTTTCAGCTTCTTTGTTAGCAAAATTTGGTGTAACTAAAGTACGGCTATTGTGTTGAGAGCTATGTGGGAAAATGGAAATTTGCCTTATGGTGACATTTTTTTATGTCACCTTTAAGTTGATTTAATATAACTTTTTACGTTAGGGTGACACAAAATATACAAAAAACGTTAAGGTGACAGCAAAATTTTAAATCTTACATAAAATTCAGAGAATGAAGGTTATAGCTTGGCTTTAGGAACCAAAACGCCTCACTACCAACAGGCTCTCTCAAAAATGCATTGAAATTCACCGTAATGGCGACAGTAAAAATGTCGCCCAAAAGCAGCTTTTGATGCGTGTCGCCATTAGGTAGGACAAGCCTATATGATAATGATTTATCATATTTTCTAAGCGGCGGCCATGAAACATCCATACTAACGGACAATAGTTGAATTGACTTATGAAAAAGGCATTCATGAGTTTTTGCCGTTTAGTTTGATTCATATGAGGGAATATTCTCGCATTTGAACTTTTTTCTATTTGAGCTCCACATAAATAAATATATGTAAAAAAGATTATTTCATTTGAAACTTAACTCCTCAGGATTTTCTTTGTAAACTTCATGTCCCTGAAATGTTGCTCTTTCAGCATTGTTGATTAATTGTCTATTCATATCTGTCTGCCTATTGTTGAAATTTTTTTTGTTTCAATATTTTCATGACCCATAGATACTTTTCTTTCATTTTTTAGAGAAATAGAAAAAAATGGCAAAATTAGTAATAACATCAGAGGTTGTTGAAAAAGATGGTATACTGGGTTTTACAACAAAAGAAGAAACATTTGCTGATCTAACTAATTTTGCACCAAAAATCATTGGCTGTTTAAAGGAGGATGATGCTATTGTTGGGTGTTTGGTGCAGCATGCATCGATAAATATAGAAGAAAATAAAAGAAGGTTAGTATATCCCAACAAAAATCTACTTCATTCAAATATTTTTAAACTACTATTTTTTAACATTTTTTGATTGTATGATTATAATTTTCTAATGCTATTTGCTTTCATCAAGAGTTAAGTTTTTCTCTTTTGTGCTTAATTGTAAGGGGGTCATTTTATGTAATATTCTTGAAAAAGTGCCTTAAAACCTTAAGAGCCACATTCTCTAAGAACCAGGTGGGTGGTGTTAGTATGAAATTTTGTTTGCTTTCATTTTTGGATTTTTGGCCTGAAAACGCAAAAAAGTCAGTTTCGGGCCATTTTTTGGGTGCCATTACTCAGCCCAGGACTTTTTTAGACCAATTTTTTTTTTGGAAATGTGTTAAACAACTTTATGACAACAGATTGAAACAAGTTTGAAATTTTCTTTTTGAGCATACTGGGCCCCTGCGGCCCTGAAAGAGGGCTCCAAACCGAAAAATGCCGTTTTCGGCCCAAATTTGTCGGAGTTGCGACTAATTCGGGGCAGAACCAAAAATTGGACCTGATAGCCTGAACTATGTATTTTCAGAAAGTACCAGTACCAGCAAAAAGTTAAACTACCGGGTGGTACTAAACACAATTTCTTTCGGTTTTCTAAAATATGAAGCATAGGCCTTAACAATATCTTTGATCACAAATTACTAAGGTTGTTGGTAGTACCAAGTCACAAAAGAAGAAATGGCAGAAAACAACAAGAGTGGTAGGTGTTTACTTTTTCTTCCTTTAACTTGTTAACAAAATTTACAGAAATTACTAAGGTCTGTCTCAAAAGTATGTTGACACTTTAGTTTATTGACATTTTCTCACACACCCATTTATGCTATGTTAGAAAATTATGCACTGTTGGAAAAAGATTTTTTCTCCTAAACTCTTCATACTTTTGAGACAGACAGACTTTAAATCTATGCTTACTCTTGGAACACCCCTGTCTCACAGCCCCAGTGGAACTTTTTTTCTCACAGTGGGGAAAAAATTCCTATTAAAATCCCAATGTGAATAGAAATTCTTGTATTGTTCCGATGTTAAAAAATCAAGTGAGACTGCAATTTTTAAACATGGAATTTCGATTGGGGAGGAAATCAAACTTTCCCGTGGGGTTGGGGTTCCAATGGGTCTGTGACAAAATAGTTTTGTGTTCTTGATGATTGATATATAGAATTTGAGTTTTTTTAAGAAAGCGTGATTATGACGTCATTATTTATACTCAAAGCTTTATGAAATTTGGACCAATGATAGAACTCATCAAGAGGAGGAGAATTTTTATTTAACAATATGAAAATTTCTAGATGTCAGCATTTTATTGCAAAAATTCGAATTCTTGCAATTTCTGCTGACGTCATTCATTAAATTTTGGAAATACTTTCAAAACTTTTTGAAACATCTCAATGTACTTTATCTAAATTTCATAAAGTTTTGATTTATATTTCTCGAGATATTCAACTTTTTGTATTTATGACGTCATCAATCATGACGTCATAATCAGGTTTTCTTAAGATATCTCTAATTATACTGAGAAAGAATTTAAGTTACACCGAATACGGTATTCTACATCCAAATACGCTTCTAAAAATGTATAGTTTGTTATGGTTTAGGGACTGGAACTGGGGCGGAAAAAATAATGCAATTCTGGGACATATTAAGTTACCCGAACAAACTTTCCACTGAAGCTGTGGTCCGAGACAGGGGTGTTTTTAATGGCTGATATATACTATAACAACAACTAATTATTGTGAGAAAAAAATTATCCCATGGGTATTTGGTACTTTACTGACCGCTTTCCTGAAATAAAAGAACTTTAAGTGGAGCTTTTCGACTTCGACTAAATTTTGACCAGTGATAGACTTTTGACGGTGCACGAATATCTATTTTTGAAGTGTGCGAAAATTAAAGGCGCAAAACATTATTCGTTAACAAATATATTAAAATGGTGATTTCTCTTTCTTTTATACAGGTTTCAAACAATGCTTCTGTAAGACGTTCGGCTGTGCTGGAAAACTGGTTTCAACAAAAACAGTTCGACGCCACATGGAGAAAGATTACGCCACTTTGAAATCGGATAGGCTTGATACTTTGCGAAACCATGAATATCGACGAACCGTTCATTTCAACGAAGATTTGTACACAGAATCAGACGTTGCCAAAACAAAGCTTTACCCCGGCTCCGAGTTAACGGTTTTGGAAGCGATCTTTCTTAAAATAAGAACATTTGTGGGCCATACGTCGTCAAAAGCTGAGCTGTCGGAAATATTTCGGAATGATCACCAACACGTCCTTCCAAAGCCAACTAACATGCCGAGTTCTTACGAGGAAGCGTACAAATTTATCGAGCCGTTTTTGCTCCCTCTCGAAACGTACGATGTATGTGTTGATGATTGCATGTTGTTCCGTGGAGAGCATTCGGAGAAAGACCAATGTGTTTTGTGTGGAAAAGATCGAAGATATCCTAATGGTAGACCAAAGCGAATTTTTAAATACTTTCCGCTTGGGCCACAGATTGCAAGGTTATATGGCTCCGAATCTTTAAAGAAATATCTAGAGGTTCCAGAACGACCAATTGAATTCGTAGCTGATATCCAATTCAATTCAATTCAATTCAAAACTTATTTATTCGCCTGCATATCATTAAAAATTTACATATTTAAGTTTGTATAAATTAGGGGAGGGGATGCAGGCCAGGAGTCCATCCAATAGACGTTTCCATCTAATCATATGGAATGGCTACCTGGACGCAGATTTTTTTTCTGTGGGGTTGATATAACTATTAGAGTAACAATATTTCAATATTCCAAATAACAAAGTAAAAAAAAAAACTCAACGTAACTATCGACAAAAAAAAAATATAGTTATGTAAGTAATCTTTTGTTTTAATAAATCAAATTAGAGTATTTTTATATCTATATGGACTTTCATTTTTCTGGTATGCAAGAGGTCAATTTTGAAGGAACTCGCTTATCTTTTTTTTGATCATATATCCAGATAATGGTTGTAGATCGATTTTAGTATGTAATATTAGCTGGTTCCAGTTTAAAAGAGATTGGTACTTAATCGATTTCAATCCATAGTTTAATGTTTTGGCTTTTGGGCGCTCCAAAAGTTTCAGTTCGTTATTTCTAGTAAGATAATTATGAGACAGAGTTTTGAAGTTTAAAATGTTCGTAACAGCTTCAGGAGAAAGATTAGTGAGAGTTTGATGTACGAGTCGGATATTGAACTTTGTTACAGTATGTGGCAAAGTTGGAATATCCAGGTTAATGAAAAGAGGAGCAGATTCTGCATTAAAATCTGAAAAAGTCAAGATGCGCACGCATCTTTTTTGAAGTTTGCCTATTCTAGAGTTTTGAGTGAGACTTTGCCCCCATACGATTATTGCGTATGACAAATGAGAGTGAAAAATAGCATAGTATAAAGTTTTAAGAATGGTCTGTGGAACAAAGTGACGCAGTTTGGATAAAATGCCATTTGACCTTCTAAGTTTTGCGGATAAATGATCAAAATGGAAATTCCACGCTAGACATTCATCGAGAAAAAGACCAAGATATTTGACACATTTCGAAAATTTCAAGACATGCCCATCAAGATTGAGATTCATTGTATATGGTACAGGTTTATTTTTACTTCTAAAAAGGATAACCTCAGTTTTTGTAGCATTAAGAGAGATTTTGTTGGCACGAAGCCAAGAGGAGAGTCTGATTAAGTCAGAATTCACTTTCGTCTCAAGTGAATTTAGATTCGAATCGGAAGAGAGAAGACAGGTGTCGTCAGCAAAGAGGTTTGTTTCGCTATTCAGAATGGCTTCAGGAATGTCATTTATATATATTAGAAAAAGTAGAGGCCCTAGGACAGAGCCCTGGGGGACTCCGTGTCTGATAGATCGTTTTGAGGAATCATGCCCAGAAATTGAAACATATTGTTTCCTCTCAGTCAGGTAAGATCGAAACCAGAGGTTCACAACGCCACGTATGCCATAGTGATGAAGTTTTGATAGAAGAATTTCATGATCTACTGTATCGAAAGCTTTTTGAAGATCAATGAATACCCCGCAAGAATACAACCCTTTGTCAATATTTGACCGAATTTTTTCTGTTAGATTTATTAATGCGTGAGAAGTAGAGTGTTTATTACGGAATCCAAATTGGTTTTTGAAGATGCTGTTGTTAATGTTAAGAAAATTTACAACTCTGAATTTAATTAATTTTTCAAAAATTTTATCAATATTAGAGAGGAGCGAAATTGGTCTAAAGTTGTTAGGATCGTATGGGGAGCCTTTATTTTTATACACGGGTATTACTTTTGCTACTTTAAGAGTTGTTATGAACTTGCCTGTCTGTATTGATAAATTGAAAATTTTAGCAAGGAGTTGAGCTACCTCACCAAGAACCGATTTTAAGATTTTTGGTGGAATGCTGAATGGTCCATTTGCCTTAGGTTTAAGAGCATTGATAATTTTTACGATTTCCTCAGCTTGTATCTCCTCGAAAAACAGAGAATTTATTGGTGAATTTACAAGAGTTTGATGAAAGTTCGCTTCCTCATTATTAACATTTATAGTTTGACGTATTTTATCGGCTATTGAAGTAAAATATTTATTCAATTCCTCGCTTGTTACTTTAGGATCAGATGTTACTTGTCCGTCAATATTTAGAGATATTGTTGTGCTACTACGGCATTTTTTACTTTCGATCAATTCGTATACGCCTTTCCAGATATTTTTACTGTTCTTTATATTTGTTTGAAAGTACTTTTTATAATGGTTATTCTTACTTCTTCTACAGAGCTTAACAATTTGATTTCTGTAGAATTGATATCTGATGTGGAGTTGGTGTTTAATAGTATTGTCCTTCTCTCGCGTGTAAGCCTTTAAGAGTTGATCTCGTTTAGCAATAGAGGTTTTAATGCCTTTAGTTATCCAAGATTTAGCTCCCTTTTTAATTTGCTTATTGGTGAGTTTTTGCAGAGGTGCGTGTATATCTATTAGGGTATTCATTCGATCAAAAACGCTGTTAAAAAGAAGATCTAGATTATCCGAGTCAGAATGCAAGATGTCATTCCAATCTACTCTGTAAAAGGATTCTTTGAATTTATTGTTATCAAAATTTTTCCATCTCCTGTAATATTTTGTTTCCTTGCAGGAGTTAAAATGAAAATTCTCAAATATCAGAAATTGAGGCAAGTGGTCAGAAATACCTGAAAGAAGATTTCCTGTTAAAGGTTTGTATTTAGAAGGAGTGAAAAAAATGTTATCAATGAGTGTCCTAGACCTATCAGTGATTCTGGTAGGTAGAGAAATACTAGGTAAAAGAAAAAAGGATTCAAGAGAGTCTACGAAGTTATTTACATGTGGAGAGGTACCACATTCTAGCAAGTTGATATTAAAATCACCCATAAGCACAAGGCGCTTATTTTCCTTGTTAGCTTTTTGTAAGAAGGGAATGAAGAAGTCGTTTGTAAAAGTTTCGATTTTCATCGTTGGATGTTTATAGATACATCCAACAATTACATTTTCTTGCTTCTCAAACAAGAGTTCGCAAAAAGTAGATTCAAGCTCCTTTTCTGAGTTGAGAAGATTAGAAAGGTCTTTTCTAGGTTTGGATTTTAGCTTGTCAGAAATGAAGAGGGCAGTGCCGCCGGCACTCGCCTTTGTATTAGTAAAGAATGATTTATAGCCATCTATCTCAAGCCTGTGTGGGATAGACGAATTTGTAAGCCTAGATTCCGAAATTCCTAAGACTTTGAATTCGTGATTTAATGTTTCTAAGAGGTTATTATACTCATCAAAATGTTTCGGTAAAGAGCCGATATTTAAGTGAAGAAAAGAGAGGTGTGAAGATGTATTAGAAAAAGCAAAGTTAAAGTCGTCACAATCTAGATACCTACAATCAATAGTGTTTAAATTGTACTCTGAATTAGTTTCTCGAATTTCTTCTATAGTTGTTAGATCAGAAAAAGAAGGATGAAAATAGTTGAACCTGAAACTTTCGTCATCGATATCGTGACAAATACTGAAAGGGAATATATTGCAATTGCAGTTTACGCACGCGCTAACTTGCGGTGGCTTAATCGTGAAAGGTAGATTGCACTGATGATGAAACCATTTCTGGCATAAGTCACAAAAGAAGGAAGGAGCTCCTTGAGTTGAACCCTCGCATACCGTGCAAATTAGGTCCATGTCCTAGATATGAAGTTTTGCAAATGTTTTGAATTTTTCAAAAAAGACTATAGTTTAACTTTTGAGGCTCGGTTAAGAGTTTTTAGAGTTTCAGAAGTTTAGCTCAATTCAGCTTAGCAGAGTTTGTTTCTTAAATTTTAATTGATAAATTTGAAGATATCACATTATTATATATAGAAAACACTATTCGTAGCGATGCAGATTTTCGATTTCAAATACCAGTTCTGATAGTTCATTCTCAGAGTAAAAATTGTGGACAAACCTTCCATTTAGTTGTTCTTTAAAGCATACCTTCATGTTGCCGTGAACATCAGTATAGAAAAACTCCACCAAATCACTTCTTTCGAATCTATTTCGAACATCATTTAAGGTATTTATCCGGTATTTTGTTAGAGATGGTTTAACACTAATCTTCTTGGTCGATTTGCGTTTATAATAGATTTTTTCCACCAGAGCATGTTTCTTGAATCTCACGATTGTTCTTTGTTTGTTGTCTCTGATAGGGCCGATCCTATGGGTCTTGTCGAAGTTAGCATCTATTTCAGATTTTTCGATCCCTAGCTCTTTCGTTAGTGCGGCAACCACTTTCCCCTCCAGAGCCGGTATGGTTTCGTTGTTCGAAAGCGTGATTCCTTCAAGAACGAGACAGTTTCTTCTGCTGTACTGCTGGTTTTCTTCCGCTCGTGTCTTCAGGTTCTCTACTACAGAGGTGAGTACCGCATTTTGGTCAGTGAGCTTGCTGATTTTTAATTTCAGTGGCTAAACAGTGTTTTCAAGAGATTCGACTTTTTGATCAAGAAGTTCTACCTTGTTCTCAAGCTCAAAAATTCTTTCCATTAGTCGTTTTTCGGCTGCAGTACGGGTTACTGCAGGTGATTGCGGTTGTTTTTTTCCTTGTTTTCCCATGATATCTTCTTTTGTTTTGATTTTTTCTGCTTTGCTGAATTGACGTTAAAAGTTTAAAAAATGCTCATAAATGTTGTTTTTCTCCACGAATAATTCTTCTTTTCGTCTCGTTTTTTCACGGCACCTTCAGTTCTGGTTGCTTCTTCTTTTTATCCAGTTTTTGTTACACGGTAACAAAATTTTAAGCTCCAAATTCCACAAGAAGAACACTTTTTTCTCTGTTTTGACGTTAGAACGAAGAAGAGCGTCTGTTCGTTACAAGAAGCTATTGCAGTATACCATACAGCGGCCTGGAATGTTGAATGGTTTAGCGAAGATGGTGCGTTTCGTGGACGCATCGGTAAGAAATTGATTTTCACTTTTTCATCATATTGGTTTGGGGCTCTCAATAGCATCACCTGTAGTTTCTGATTTTTTGCAGAAAGATGCGTATTCGCAATGCTCAAGAAATGGCTGAGTTCGATTTTTGAGAATTTTTTTTTTCGGTTGAAAATGCCGGAAATCGCCCTTTTTGCAGATTTTCATTAGATTTTTCCTTGTACTTCTATGTTTTTCACACAAAAACATTATTGATAACAATGCTCACCATCAAGCATGATTCAATTGTCAATAAAACTGGTTTGCCACCAGAACTTTCTATTTATTTTTCCCCTACAACCCTTCACTCTCCCCCCATCGACAATCAATGATGAATTTATTGCGTTATGCATTTTCGCTAAACGCTATATTTTTTGACTGATTTTTTTCTCCTCGCATTGCTATCCAACTTTCATCATCAGGTAGGTCCATTCAGCATCTAGCTTGTTCAATTTTGAATTAAGTTAATTTGGTTACCTTGATGCTTATAAAAAACGTGTACTTATTTCCCTAGTTGAGTATATTCTTTTTCAATTTTTGAATTAGTATATTCACCTCTAATTTTCTTGTTTAATTTGATGTCGGCGTGTCTCCTCTTCAATAACCGCAACCACTTTTCTCCCGGCAAGTTCTTTCCGTCGGCAAATTCTGATCGTCCGACCAAATCCAAAAATTGTTTGACATTCGATCTCAATTGCGTGGATGTTTGACCACAGCCGATTCTCGACATTGCTTTCAGCCACTCCTTAAGGTCGCTTTCCTCTTCGCGTGATAAAATGGGCGTTGACCCACACCTGGCTTTGTTTTCGGGCCTTTTCCCCGTTACCCTATCGACTAGTGTTGTGTTCGGTATGCCATATGTCTATGGGAAAGAGATTTTAAATTTTTGGTTGAAATATCAGAAACTTCAGACCATTTAACCCGGGCATTTTTAAGATTTAATAATGTAACAAATCCTACAATCGTTGCGATCAGAATATCTTAAAGGAACTATTTTTTTGCGGGAACTAATTTTTACGGTTCGCAGTTCAAGATTAATGATGTGCTTATTAAATTGCAATACAAACACTTTCAGCCTTCGAAGCTTTGCCAAATGACAGTTCCTTGGACCTTGGACTTTAACTTCTTCAGAGCTTCCGAGAGTTCTTCTTCTGAATAATTCAGTTTTGCATCTGACATTTTGAAATATAAATTTATTGAAGGGACTTTTCTTTAAACGGCTAAACTATCTCTCAGTCTAATTAGGGTGTAAACAATTCAAAAATTACGTACGCTCAAAAGTAAGCAAAATTCAACGTGTATGCTTTGACAAGACGAATTTTAGAGAATAAAATACATCGACTAATTTAATATGTTCTGTTAAGGATGATATCCGACTTATCTTAGCCTTTTCAAACGTACAATCGTTAAATATATCATATCAAAATAAATTACAACATTAGTCCCAATTTCTATACCGAACTTAATACTATTCTTTCGCAAAAGTGTAAAAATGATATATGATATTTTTTTGAAAAATAAATGCCTCATCATAATTATTCAATTTTAAACAGCAAATCTATACAAGTCCTCTTTGTGAATGTGCGCCATTGTCAACTGCTTGAACTGCTCGTTCTCCGTTTTTATCGAGTCGTCGGCCTTCTTTTCCGGCTTCAAATTTTATTCTGTAGTGCGGATTTGCAGATCTATTAGCACGTTCACCAATGCATATTATTTTAAGGGAGGTTATTACTTTTGCCTTTTTCAGCTCAATGAGAAGGCGACAGAAATTCGCTGGCACTCCGGAACATTAAAATTACATCTCTAGAAATCTCTCCTTATTCACGCAGAATAATAAGAGCTTTCAAAGAATCTACACCACCTTGTTGAATCTTATTGAGTAACGATGTTGATGGTAATGGAAATTTGTTTAAAAGAAGTTTGTAGGCTTGAAGTGATGTGTATCTTAAATGTAACGCAAAACGGATCATGGTTGCTGATAGGGTGGTCTCCCTTTCGGTTTATACAACATTCATTCTTTAAGTTCATTCAGCAAAGTCTGTTCGTTCTCGATGGCTGTCGATTGAATGTAGGCTGGGAAATTTTCAAGCATACTGAAATTTGTTAACTTAGCATTAAAGCCATGTACAAACCACGGAGGGAGAGGGAGTGGTATGCCATTATACTGTAATTGGACATGTAAATCTCCATCAATACGAATTGACTCCAACACGACTGGAGACTGAGTCGCTTGATCAAATTTAAGTCTATAAAGTACAACACTGCTTTCAAATTTTTGGAATGTAAATCCTGGTGGGATGTTTGATTGATTAATGTCGTTTATCGAGTTGATAATGTCTTTAGACTTGAACTCTTTCATCTGATCTGCTTGAACGTTTCTCTTTAATAGTGGTTTTCGAGTTGTCGTTGTAGTAGGTAGAACTGAAGGAAGGCTTTCAAGCTCCACTGAATGTTTGTTAGAAATGGATCTAAATCCCAGTTGAGGGTAGTTCTTTCACGTTTTATCAAATATTTTTCCTCGAAATGCAACTCACATAATACCGAATTTCTGGTAGGTATCCAATCGGCTCGATTTGTAAAACGAATCCATTTCTTGTTTAATTCTTTCTTTTTATCACTCAAAGGAAAACGAAACGTGGAGATCTTCCTTCCTTGTGGTTGTGAACCTGTTGAAGAATACCCAGTCCGGCATTTCGGAGCATAGCATTTGTTTACCATTACTTTAATTTGTAACTTTCCTCTAAAAAAAAGTCAGAACAAATTATATATGAAAAAAAAATTTATCTCCTTATTCCTAAAACCTCCTCTCACACAACGAACTTCTTCTTCTGACTTCTTGTGCACACTCATAAATATGAAATAAAATCGTTTTTTTTTCTTCTTTTGTCTTTTTGTATAGTACATGTCTGTTTATTTACTTTGTTTGCAATGAATTTTTAATGAAGTATATGTGTGTCTTTTCTCTTTTCTATTTTAATTACAAAAGATATAATAATAAGAGTTGATTACCAATCTGAATAAGATACAAACACCCAGACAGTACATATACCAGATAGCTCACACATTGATAAAAGAGTCTAATTTTTAGGCCTCTTAATTTTTTGAAAAAAATGTGACATATATGGCCACTTTTTTAGTAGGCCATGGATAGAGAGGGAGAGTACTATACAAAAAACTAGCCACCTAAGTGGCCCTGTTGTTCTAGCCACCATGAAATTTAAAAAAATTGAATAAAACTCTTAGGCAGACAAAAAGTGATTAATGAAATTTTTTTAGGATAGAGAGGGTGAGACTTTGAGTACCATACAGAAAACTAGCCACCTAAGTGGCCTTATTATTCTAGCCACCAAAGTAGCTCGGGTAACTTAATGCATGTCCCAAAAATGCATTAATTTTTCCGCCCCAGTTCCAGTCCTTAAACCATAACAAACTATACATTTTTGGAAGCGTATTTGGATGTAGAATACCGTATTCGGTGTAACTTAAATTCTTGCACAGCAGAATTTGAGTTTTTTTAAGAAAACTTGATTATGACGTCATTATTTATGACGTCATAATTTTAAAAAGTTAAATATCTCAAGAACTAATACTCAAAACTTTATAAAATTTGGACCAATGATAGAACTCATCAAGAGGAGGAGAATCTTTTTTAAAAAAATTGAAAATTTGCTGATGTCAGCATTTTATCGCAAAAATTCGAATTCTTGCAATTTCTGCTGATGTCATTAATTTTGGGAAATTTTTTCAAAATTTTTTGAAACATCTCAATGTACTCTACCACTGGTCCAAATTTCAGAAAGTTTTGATTTATATTTCTCGAGATATTCAACTTTTTGTATTTATGACGTCATCAATCATGACGTCATAATCAGGTTTTCTTAAGATATCTCTAATTATACTGAGAAAGAATTTAAGTTACACCGAATACGGTATTCTACATCCAAATACGCTTTCAAAAATGTATAGTTTGTTATGGTTTAGGGACTGGAACTGGGGCGGAAAAATTAATGCAATTCTGGGACATGCATTAAGTTACCCGAGAGCCATGAATTGTAAAAAAATGAAAAAATACTCTTAGACAGAAAGTGATTTATAAAAAAGAATTTCGATAGAGAGGGAGAAACTTTAAGCACCATACAGAAAACTAAGCCATTTCAGTGGCCTTGTTGTACTAGCCACCGGAGTAGCCATGAACTGTATCAAAATAATAAAACAAAGAAAAACTGACCATATAGTCTCATAATATAAGTACTTTTAAAAATCTATTCTGCTTGAGATTTCTTAGCCCAATGTTTAAATATTTTTAATGAATCAACAGATGTTATTCGTCTTGCCCTCTCTTGTGTTTGCATTCTGCGCTGCAAATCTTGAAGTACCTCATTATCCTTGTCTGCAACAAAATTATAAATATAGCCCAATGAAAAAATGTCTGTTGATACTGACATGCATGGAAGATTTCTCAATTCATATGATAGGTATGGGTGGTTTGAATTATAACGTATTCTCTGTTTAGCTGTTCGGTTGTAAATTTCTGGTTTGCTTCTTAATGTTGCCTTACCAAAATCTATAATTACCGGAATTGAGTTTGACCTGATCAAATCATTATCACTTTTCAAATCATAATGTAGAATGTTCTATCTATGCATATGAATGAAGGCGTTCAACATATCATAACATATTTGGGTCCATTTGTTTTGATTAAATATGCCTTCTCTCCTAGCTTTGAATACCGTCATTGAGCTTTCATTGAACTTTACATACTCCATGACAATTTTTTCTTGTAGAGGATGCCGAAAAGATGAGGAAAATATTTTGAATTTTGCAAAATTGGAGCTTCGTGATCGGCATTAAAATAATCAATGTATTTTCCAATTTTTATGGCACATTCGATGTTTAGCAACCTCATCCTTCCAATTTTCACTTCACCGAATGTGCCAGAGCCAATAGAAATATTAGTTAGTTCAACTACATCTTCTGAGAGGTTGTTGTGGTGATGTGTTTTTCTTTGCCCCTAACTATTTATTTGGAAAAAGAGCTAAGGCATTTGCTGTTCATGGAAACAAAGCTTTTTTCTGTGTGGTAGTAACAAAGTTTTGCATTTCCTTGTTTTCAGCCAATACTTTTTCTTTTTCCAGGATGAGTTTTTTTTTTCAGCTTCAAGCCTTTGTTTTTTTTTCAATCATTTCATTTTCAATGATAACATTTTCTTTCTCTTCAATAGCTTGCTGCTTTTCTTCCTCCACTTTTTCATTTTCTGCAAGAACTTTTTGCTTTTCTTGGACGACTTTCTCATTTTCTTTTTGCTGCAGTTCATTCTTTTCTTTCAGATTATTCATTTCATGTTTATCGTTTTTCTTTTTATCCTATACGTAACTTTTTTTTCAACTTCAGTCTGAGTAAGGCTTCTTGACTTCTAGCCATTACAATCTGTTTTTTTCAATTCTTGCTAGGAACGAAAGCTTTTGATTCAGGATGAAAGAAATTATAAGGTTTTGTGTACACCTTGACTCTTTAGATTTCTGAACGGAAAACTCAATACCTACATGTTTTTATACGCAAGTGTCTGCCCATTAGTCAGGCTTGTGTATGCTTTAAGCTTTCAAAGCATCCAGGCAAAGTCTATGCTTATTATATGCTTACGAATCACCCCAAGCCAAATTTTTGGAAAATCTCAGAAATTTTGTAAACATTGCCGATCTGGTTTGGATGACATTTTCGGATTTCAGCACTGATAAGGGAGGTAGTCGCTGACCACATGCATGCTATGCGATCCAACGTATGTCTTTTGAGAGAAAAAATGTTTTTATCAATCTGCCATTGAAAACCAAGGTGCTTTAGGGTCTCCTGCTTCTGAACAACAGTGTTGTTGGATCGAATGAGGGGATTACTGATAGGTGGTTTGCCGGATATTGCGAGTTTTGATCTGATTGTATTTGAGGCAGTTATTAACACCGTGAACAATACAATGATCAATCCTCTTCTGAAGGTGAGAGAGAGTTGGACTCATTAGTATAATGTCGGCGGAATATGCGATAATTTTCCGTGTGGAGATTGCTCGGCAAGAAGGTTCCAATCTGGAGAGATTCTTGTGGCAACTTGTGGCTCTGTCACTGAAAATGTGACTAAATTACATGCAAGCTGGTTGTTTTTGCAAAATAGGTTGAAGATACACTTCCATGACTTGCAAATCCTTTGTTACTAGGGCGTTGCTAGGGAAAAATGCCCGAAAAGTAGCCCATCTTTGATTTCAAATTGTAGGACTATAAAGGATTTGCCATCGACAGATTTTGATATTTGTTTGTCAAGGGGTTGAACTTTCATAATCTGAAAAAAAAGTTCAATTATGATTTGATGTCCCTGAAAAAAATAGAAAATAATTTGATCCAAAATTTGCTAATGTGCAAAATTTTCGAGTTAAAAATCCGCCATTATGAATTTAGGACAAGTAATCAAGAAGCTAGAACAGTTTGAAATTCTGGTCAGTAAATTACTGGTCTGTATTTAAGACAATTTTTGGCAAACTTTAAAGTGCGATATCTCCGGAACTGTTTGAGCTCTGGGGCTCAAATTTTGGAATTTTGTTCCACCCATGAATCCCTACAGCATATATAAAAAAAAAAAATCCAAAACATCAATTATCCCACTTCAGGTGTTCTAGGGATTTTCTTAGCTGCAATAGCTCTTAAGTGACTTATACATACCTTTGACGCCAAAATTTCAGGGTCATAGCACCAGCGGTTCCCGAGATATTTGAAATTATCCAGCAATTTGAAATCTGGTCTGAATTTTGCACAAACGTGCTCACTTTTATATTTGTTTGATAGAATCATCATGTTCAGGTATTAGATATAGTATTACTAGTTCATTGGAAAAATTGCTGCCCTATGTTACATGTTTTTTTATATAACCATACCTTTTTTGGAAACAACTCAGTCATGCTTAGCTATTAATTTGAATGAATCTCTAATTATGCATTTATCTCAAGTTTGTTCTTTGAAAAGTATTGATATGTTGATATATACAAAGGACTGTTTTAGCTTTGACTCTTTCCATATATATTTCATGCCTTGGTGCATTGTATTTGTTTGCTGTCGTAGATTTTTTGACGACCTTATCCACTACGATTAAGGTTTTCTTGGAATCGACTTTTTTTTTTCTTATTTTTTGCACAAAGATGCAAAAAGGAAATACCTAAAATGTCCGATCTTTGAGAAAAAATTGTTTCGGGTGAGTTTGGGCCAAAAACCACCTAAAAATAGGGTTTTTCACATCTTAGCCTAAAGACTAGCATTATTGCATGATTGCTATGCTTGAGATATAGACTGACAATGGCCTCGAGTTGATTGTTGTATATTTTTGGACCTATCTGGATGTCCCATAAATTGACCGCGTTCGTTCGTTCTTCTGTTATGAACTTTTCTCGGGATCAGCTCATTAGTTTTTCTTATTTTTTTGCATATATGTTTTTTTATAAGCATTACGGTTATAAGCATATCTAGGCTCAGATTGGGAAAAACTTAAGCATATGCATAGCATAACCTCGAGCCTATGAAAAAAAATATAAGCTACTTTGCATAGCTACTTGTGAAGCAATTGCAAAGCAACTCGAATTATTAGGTAATTTTTGTTAGGATATAAGCATCCCTCAAGCATTTTTTCAGCCTTATTTAGCTTTCGATCCAAGCATCTCTGAGCCTGTTTTCGGATTTTCATATGGTTATAAAAAAAAAACATGTAATGCTGCAAAATGGCGATACCCAGAATGTGGCGGAGCCAAGTTTTTGAGAAAAATATTTGTTGGGCAAGTTTTGGCCAAAAAGTGCCTAAAAATTGGGTTTTAAGAAGTTGCTTCATTAATTTTGTTCTGATTTTTTGCATAAAGACAGAGGATAAGGTTCTGTAAAAAGTGGCTGAAGTAGTTTTACTTTTCCTGCTCATGATTTTTTGCGCAATGATGTAAAATGGTAATCCTAATGTGACTTCAAGATTTTCAAGAAAAGCTCTTAGGCAAATTTGGGCCAAATGTTATGCCGAAAAATTAGCATGGTTTGATTTCCAAAATAATCGTGTTTTGTATCTAGAGCTCTTTACCTCTAAAACATCAGAAGTCCAGTAAAAAAACAAGTTTCTTCATGTTCTCAAGCTTACGTATCTCTGTGCTATTGCTGTTATCTTTCCTTTTGAACCTACCTGGGGATCCTATAAATTAACCGTTGGTATATAGGTTTATGACGTCTTTACTATCTCAAATACCTGATGAAACAAGTAGAAATCTGATTCTTTGTTATTTTGAGTTGCAAACAGACCTGTCGATGCTCACTATTGAGCCATGAGGCTCACGGTCTAATGGATGCCATTATAATCTGATAAGGACACGCATAACGAATCACCGAACTGGTCGCAAAAAGAAACAGGCCGCTATGATGAAGCTCACCTCGACGGGCAGTGATTTGAAATGTTTTTATTATTTTTTTAACTTTTAAATATCTATGTTAAGATTCGTATTCTATTATATTAGAGTGCCTTATCGGCCCTATCACTTTAAATTAACACAGGTACCTTTTTTACGCAGCAGGTCAATTAGGGCCGCAAATAACTCCAAAAAAGAGATCAGAAATAACGCGAAAAAGGGCCGATCAGGTACTCGGAAACGTTAAGATTAGTTTTTTTGCTACTCTTGCTGAAGAGTTAGTCGAAGAATAGGAAAGGTTTATTATGCAATAATATCGTTAAATTACGTTTTACGCACCTCCAGTTCATTCGTATCGGTACATATCTCAATCGTTAGCAAAATTCGATGAAATTGAGCTTATATTCCTTGCGTCAAACCAAGCTTCCGTTTGAAATTGACAACTGTGACATGACCACTGCGTCTTTCTTTCTTTTTGTGTAATAAACTGTCCTACTGTATTGCAAGGTGTCGAGGGATTTTATATTATTTGACTCTTCCAGAAAATGAAGTGAGAGGATTAACAAATAATCTTTGGTATTTTTCTCCCGGACATTGTTTCACCCCCTAGATAGAGAAAGAAATCTTGCACTGTAAAAATTCAAGTTCTTGTTTTAAGAAAAAAAAAGTATATTTTAAGAAATTTTTCGCTTGTCACTATATTAAACTTTAATTTCTCAAACCAAGAAATTATTTAATAACTTAGAAGTCAACGACTCAAGAAATTTATTTCTCAAACTAAGAAATTAGAATAATTTAGAAAGCGACGTCTCAAAGATTTTTTCCGAACACAAGAATTACTTTTGTGTTTTATTTGTCATGAAGTAATTAGCGCAAGAAAAAGAAAGTAATACAAAAAATAAATACTGTACAATATTTAACGTATTTTTTTCTCTTGCTGTGTTACATACAGTTAAAAAGTGTAATATCATGAGTATATTACCGAAGGGAATAATCCATGCCCGAATTTACTTCGTTCGCCTTAATTTATTTTCCTTGAGGTATTATCTGTTAGTTATTTCAGTTAAAAATTAAGACAGGTCATTACAGAATCTAGCAATTCATGTAATAGTCAAATAGAAGAATTTAAGAAAACAATGCCAACAATAAACAGTTTGGTGTGTCATTATCGTCATTGACTTACTCTTTTGTGCTAAATTGAAAGGGGGGGAGTCGAATAAGCAGCGAGTGGATACACCAGGAAAAGTGACTTTGAGGGTGATAAATTTCAACAAGTCAGGGGGGGCACGCAGTTACTACAAGACATGATGTGTAGTAAGTGCTTTTCCAACACTTTTTTTCAAGACCACCACCCTTTGCAGTTACTACACCTTGGTAGTAACTGTTTTCAGAAAAGATTTCCAGGTACCACCCCTGTTTTTGAGTGATATCATCAAAAACATACCGGTACTCAAAATTACCCTAAGTTGCGATTATTTTTCAACCTAAATCCATTTTTGTGCTAGATTTTCTTTATTTACTTGGTTAAATAGCTGTTGAGACATTTATGATAATTAGGGTAAACATAATTTCAAAGTGGGTCTGAGAAAAAATTTCAAATTTTTTTCGTCCATTTATAACAAAAATATTTTTTTAACAAAGAATTTTTTCACAAAAAATTCATTTTATGTGAAATATTTTGAAAGTTCTTTGAAAAGAATTAAAATATAAGCACTTGCTACACTAAAAGTGCAAGTTTTAGTGTTTGGCACCACCCCCAAACAGCATTTACTACACTGTGTAGTAACTGTTTTCATAACTTCTGAATACAGTACCACCACGGTAGTAAGTGTCATACTGTCTTGTAGTAACTGCGTGCCCCCCCCCCCCCCTGAACAAGTTAATAAGGCTGGCCTCAAAAAAATGTTGGTTTGCCGTCACCCGACCGAGCCTATTCCAAAACCTGCCGACCCAAAAAATTTAATTTCTATCTTCGAAAAGAAAATTATTTTTTGTTCCAAAAAAACTCAAACAGAAGCTCAAACTCTTCATAAATCAACAAAATAAAAATTATTTCCGACCGACCGACCCCCCCTACAAAACCTAGGGTCGGATGACATCAAACCAACAATTTTTTAAGACCAGCCTAATTAAGCAAAAAGAATGAAAAACGAAACAATGCCAAATGTCATCAATCATCGAGCACCTCCTCTTCCTCTCTGGAAGAGAGATACGAGGTAAACTCTTTCCATTCTTTCTTCCACTGATCCCGAAATTGTTCTTGCACACTCTCTTCCTCTTTTTCGCCGAAGATGGCAAATTGTATAAATGTGAAAACAGCCCACCGGGTAATTCAAATCCAAAAGGTAAAAATGACTAAACATGGTTATTATGGTCAAACCAATATCATCAACTCCTAACCGTGTTAGGATTTTGCCACATGATAATATGACTATTTCGTCTTGGCATAATAGGATCTTGGTTACGTTATGCGATTGCAGCATCTCCAGATCAGTTTTTGCCTGAGAAAAAAAGATAGGAACCATAACAGAATTATTCAAATAATATACTTTTTGAAGGGATAAATTTTCGCGAAGATTAAATTTCACAGAATTCGCAGATTTGGGTGTCATCTGCGAAAATAAGTCCAGAGGGAAATTTAAAAAGGCTTCATCTGCGAAAAAAATCCCCGCGATATTTGAAAAGGCGACATCCTCGAAATCCTAAAATTATAAGAAATATTTTTTATAAGAATATCGATCTTACCAGTTAGGGTCAAAACAATGCTAATTATGCTAATCTTTACTGGTATGAGATTTTACATTGACCGGTCACGCAAAAGAGAAGCTTGAGATCTTTACCTGGAGGTTTGCAATCTTTTCTTTGAATGGAGTAATATATTATAGGGTCAAGCAGATTACACAAGTTCTCCTTTAACTTGCCAATAGTGGTGTTTTCACAACACATCAGAATGGCTTCGTTGATGATCTAAAGTAAACGTTTAAAACCTTTGCAATCCTTTCCCTTATTCTCAGGTGAAATTACTTTTAAAAGGAACTTTGCCTTATCGTAATAATAAGTCAAAACTAGGGGGATATAAACAATTAGTGCATGACACTGTATTAATTGATTTTCGGGAGAAATTTTATGGACCACCATCCCTTCCCACTTAGTTCATCTGTGTATCAACTGTTTTAGATCTAAGTTACTAAGCTTACCCCCTGGTCAAAACCAGTTGCTTTAGCAAGAGAGAAAATAGCATACTAGTAATGAATTAACCAACAGCTGTATAGAAATTTTCTTACATATCTATAGTCTTTGAATACTGGATAGAGTTCCAAGACTTTAGTCACGAGGTCACCATTCGTTTCTGTCAGTGATGAAATTGTTACACGTCTGCTTTCGTATTCTTTCTTTAGTAGAATTTTCATAGTAGCATCGTCTTGCTTTTTTTGTTTGATTCATCAGCAAGCCATTCTGTGACCTTCTTTTTCATGGCTGAAAGGAAAATATATAATGAACGTTCTACTTAAATGTGATTAATTTTCATGGTTCATCCCCAGTTAAAAGGATTAAATCACTCAAGAATATTTGCTTCTATAAGATGCAAAATAGCCTCAAGTCAAAAACGAAAAATCTTTGTCAGTTTTCTAAAATTTTTTGCAGGGAACCATTTTTGGAGATAAACCCATTTCACATTTTTGTTGGGTCTCACTAAAATCCATGAAAGTTAATCCCTGCAATAATTAATCTCATTAAAGTAACTGAAGGGCTCAACTTCAATATTTTTCAGGCCAACTTGGAGGCCCAATTGTTTAGCTGTTCAAATTTAATAAATTTCTTTCCCAAGCATTTAGTTTCAAGTTACAGTTAAATTAAACAAACCTGCTGTAGGCTCACTCTCAGAGTCAGCCAAATTTCCGTCAGTTACCAGTCGCCGCTTTTTGTAGGGTCTTTTCTGGTCTTTCCTCTTTGATTTGACATTCTTTAGCCTGTTCTTAAGTGTTTGGAGGAGGTTCTGTAAGATAAAGGAAAAATAATTTTAAATAAAATCAGGTTCAAGAGAAAAAATGTTGGAGGTCCCATGAAGAAGTGAGCTACCATGCGATAAAAATTTGATTTTGTTGACACCATTTTAACGATCTAATTTATGTAAAAAAATTCTCGACCACATGCAAAGCTTTCCCAAGAAACATTCCTATTAGACTAGATAAGATTCAAACTATTCGATCTTTGAAAACTTACATGTTTGCTAAAAACAGGATATTTTTTGGTGAGTGCTTCAGAAACATCCATTATTTCAAGTGTGGTTGGATATCGACTGAACGGTGGCTGAAATGATGCTGTCATCATAATGTTAATCTGGGCCCGAGCAACAGTGTGCAAAATATCTTCGGGTATATCAGGACAGCTTAGAAACACAGGATCATGGTACAGATCGTAGATTGGTCCTTTAAGTTGGCTCTGAAGTTAAAGAAGGGAAGATTTTCATGGAAGAAATTTCCGAGTTTAATTTCGTCATTTAAAATTAAAAAATTTATAAATTAAATTCTGCAAAACACAAATTTCAAGATGTTATTTTCCTAATTTACTCCCAAAATTAAAATATATTTTTGACCGAAAAAGGCTTCAGCCGCGAAAACAAAATTGTCTGCTCTGGAAACGACCGGATTACTCTTAAACCAATTTGCCAGCTCCAATTGCTATTTTTTAACAGATTCTTTGTTGATAGTAATTGTGGGTTCGCCACCATCTACTTCATCACCATCAATGGTCGGATCGCTGCTCTAGAATAATATTAAAGCAAGAAACACTTCAACCTTTTGTTTTGGCGAGGAGATGACTTCAGACAATATCGGTCAAAGCTGAGATGTAAAAACACAAACACAAACCTGCGCTTAAGTCTAAAAATATATGATACAATATACTTACAAAATTCATCACATAAATCTCGATACGATAGATCTCGCCAAAAACAAAGTGCAACGATATGCAAAAACAAAAAGAAATCGATAGCAAGTAAAATTTCACTATACTTAAAAAATCTAATTGACAAAACAAAAAACGCACGTTGACAATACACATGGCGATACACACAACACAAGACATTATATTAACTAGTCATAGCTTTCACTAAATGCCCCCACAGAAAGATCATGTCATGCACTTATAAAGCTTTTAATGCCTGAAAGATTAAAGCATTAAAAATAATCAGGAATAATTGGATTTAATTATGATTGTTGTTGATTGATTGAGGCATTGCTTGAAACAAATTAGATTCCATTAAAATACTGAAGCAATTATACAGCTTGATAATTTAATAAAATTTAAGAAAAATGAAAAGCTGGAAAAGTTCTCAAAAATATATTTCAAAAATTATAGTATCATTAGCTTACTGGTTTTCACATATCCAGTTTGTTTTTTTCTCCTAGTTTCCTTCTTACAACAATATATGTCTGATTACTATCACTAAGACCTTTTCTGTAAGCCGCAGAATCTTAGATTGTAGGCAAATATATAGCGGTGAATAAAATCAACAAGGTAACCAATCAGAAATAGCTTGTTTTTTCATTGGCTACTATAATTCAACAATTCTCTATTGCTACTGAGGGAGAGAGGGTACTGCGTATAAATTTATCAAAAAGGTCTGCGTCATCTAAATGGTGATTTTAATAGAAACCAATTCTAGTTAAGGCCCGGGCTCCACTTGCGTACGCTGTGATTGCACTTCTCAAGCAAAATCTTCTATGTTGTTGGTCAAAAGAAAAATAAAGGAATGCCATTGTGTTCCATTCAAACGTACAGTCGAGAAAAGTTGAAATGCGCCTAAATTTTTTCTCAAGTGCATAGTACTTTTTCATGATGCAATCTTTTCTCCAAGCTGAAATGATTGAAGCCATTAAGATGATCGCAGCGCAGAAAATGAAGAAACGTGCCTTCAGGAAGCTTGGCTACTATATACCTTCACTTTATGGTGTTTCTGTATGACTGTTTGTGTACCTAGTCTAACCACCGTTAAATGCCTTCGGGAAGGTCCCTCCTAACTTGGAAAGCCAGAATTGGAGCTATTTCACAAAACCACTGGAGCGTAAGTTATTTAGGCTATCACAACTGCAGGCCTCCCAGCCTCAATTATGTGAAATAAAACAGGAATACAGGACAAAAAAAATCAAAAATACAGGAAAATACAGGACAAATCGTATAAAAAAACAGGATTTTCCAATTCTTTCAATAAAAATACAGGAAATTCTCAGCACTTTCATGTATAAAATAGCACTAAAAAATCGGTAAATCAATATACTAGTGAAAGATATTAAAAAGAACTTGGTAGGAGTTCATGATTTCATTGAGGAAGATCTTTTTTATAAGAACATCCTTTTTAAGATCAAGGAGGCTCCAAAAAAACAAAAATAAGAGCAACTAAAGAGCTACGCCTGAAATGACTGAATCTTAAGCAGTGAGAACGGGGTAGAAAGCCAAAAATATTAAAAAGTATCAAAGTACCATCGTGTAAATGAGGCGAAAATAGAACAAACAAATCAAAATAAAATGTGACAGTTCTAGAGTATATTCACGCTAGTCTTACTTTACCTAAAACCTGACAACAAATATCAACTAAAAAAGCAAATACAAACAAAATAACGACGAGAAGAAGAGTTTAGACAGTTCAAATCTTTATCTTCTTCTCTACTTCACTCAATTCCAATGAAAGTTCTGCTTTTCTTTTCAATTCCATACTTATTTTAGTTTGAGCACTGATTAGTTTATCTCTGTTTATGTTCTTAGTTTTAGTGATAGCTTCTAACTCTATGTTTCCCTCAATTGTTCTTTCGGCAGTTTGCATACTTGTTAACAAGAAAGACCGCTCTCTTTCTAAAGTTTCGGCATTGTCTTTCTTTTTCGAACATTCTCTTGTTCTCTTTTCGGGTTTCTGCTTCTTCCTCTTCTTTTCTCTTTCGCTGAGATCTGATATTCTGGAATGCGAGGACTACATGACCTTCTCAATTCCTTTGTAACTCAACCTTGTTACAACCTCCATTCTCGATAATAAAATCCTTACAAATCTCAAGCTTCAAGAGTTCTGCTTGCAATGAGAATCCATGGACTGCTAAGATGCCTTGTTATTGAAAATCCTCTCTGGCTCAGCATTTCATGAGGAGCGTCAGAATGCAAGGCAAACAGCGACAACGTTTAATTTGGTTTTCCCTCCGAATCAGTTAGCTTAGACACCTGAAAAGGAAGAAAATTGATTTCAAAGAATCACTCATATTTTATCAGATCTGCCACCTGCCCTACCCTCTAATTAATATTTGCTTTTTTTTCAACATCGTGAATTTTATAAGAAATCAATGCAAGTAAATTTACTTGACAAAGTCCAAAAGGCTCACAAAAGAAAATCTACTAGGAAAATTCTTACTTGTAACCAGTATTCGTCAAAACGTTTGTACACAGTTTCATCATCATTCAAATTCAGTTATACTCCAACTTGGCCATATGCCTCAATCCAGTAAGATTTCTGTTGAAAGTTTCTTGATTTTTTCACAACTTCAGGATTCTTGATGAAGCTTTCAGGTATTTTCTCTAACTGATAGAGGGTATACTCTTGCTTCACTTTATCGCAGAGGTCGTATTTTGTCTTGATTTTTGGGCCAAAGTACTGTTCAGGAACAAAAGTCATGGGAATCCGACAGCTGAGCAAGGGGTTGCGCAAAGGGAAAATGAACTGTGATATGCGCCCGTTCGCTGCGCTACATTATTTACTTTTTTCAAAATGGCGTCTGTAGCGACAGTGGAATTTCCATCTGATTGCTAGCTGATTTTATTCATAATCTGGAATATTTTTTTGTTGGATGCTCCTGTAAGTAAATCTCTTGAAAACATTATTAATTAATTGAAGAATTATCACAATTTTTAGATTCTAATTGGATTGAATTGCTTTGGATTCCATTCTATTCGATTCGTTTGATTGTTGTGCGCAAAGAGGGTCGAATGTGAATGGGTGTGTATCTAAATTTTTATGTGCTGCTGGGAGTAATTTAGATAAGAGTGTTTTGTGGTTGAACATATCTCCAAGAACAACTGAAAGTAGTGGATTGGGGGGTGGAATACAATAGGTATTGAAGTATTCAAATCTTTCAAATTTCACTGTTGAATATCTTCACTCTAGCTTTTCCATTGCATTTGTTTTTTGATTGTTGATTCCCAAAATACTTGCTTTTACAGGCCTTGTGAAGAGTTAACTGCTCAGCATTTTCACACTGTTTCTTTCTATTTTATGAGTTGCACGTCAGCAGTGGTGCAGGTAGGTTTCCCGTCGAGGCTGCAGGCCCATTTCTGACACTCAATGATGAGGGATCACGGCGTGAGTTACTTAGGCGGAGAGTTTGTTCACTTCATGGTGAGTGGGAAAATCAACCTCAATCCCTGTGGTCCTCTGCAGCACAACCAAGGTCACACACTGATGACTATAATATAGAATGCACCCCCCCCGTGAAGGGGGCGGGATAAATTTGGATCTTGGGGGTGTATTTTCAAAAAAAATGGGGGGGACAGGGGGGGTCAGTGATAGAAATCGGCATGTTGTGTACCAGGGATTTTCAAAAACTGACACCCACCACCCTGAAGACACCATATACATGGAAAATCCCAAAAACCACCATACCCCCTTTTTATTACCGGGTGTACCTGGAAAAAAACAAGAACACCCATACCCCCCATTTACTACCGGGTAACCTGGAAAATCCGGAAAATAGAGAAACTTTTTCCGAAATCGGAAGCGGGTAAACATTTTTCCAAAAATCGAGAAATCGGAAAAACTTTTTTTCGGAAAATCAGGAATCGGGAAACTGGGAAAAACTTTTTCCAAAATTCGGAAAAAAAGGAAAAAATTCTCAAAAATCCAAAAGCGTGAGAAATCAAAACTTTTCAAAAATTACGTGAGACCATGTGGAAATGCAGAGTCTCACACCCAATGCGTGCGTTGGCACCTCTAATGTGCTAATGTTGAATTCCAAATGTTGACTCGATAAACCCTTCATTTCGTCGGATCTGGTGGATTTCAATTCATTCCAAGAATTTGGGAAGAATGATCTTGGACAAACTTGGCTTGATCAATTTATAATAGAACAACTTTACATTCTATTTTAGCAGATAACTTATGAACCTTTTTGTTTCCCCCACTGTTAACATCGATTTTGGACCAACACCCCTATTTTGGTACACAGGTAGTAAAAATCAAAGAGATTTTGGACCCCAACACCCAATTAATACCAGTCGTCATGATAAATTCTTTTCTCAAACACCCACCCACCGCAGGATACATGCCACCTTCTGGTACACTACCCCCCTGGGGGCTGCTTGCC